>NC_056745.1:809360902-809415902 GCF_019279795.1 Protopterus annectens
TATTCCAGATAAAATAAAGTTTTACCTTATAACAAAATGCCAGATAATTCCATATCCTGGTTTGATCAGCAAGGATTTGTCTTCAGATTGTCGCCATAGGAGAGAAACCAGCTAATAATAAAGTATCTTAATATGCCCCTCTAGGGAAAACAAACAGAGAAAAAAGTCAAATATCTAAAATGCATTCATAAGCAGTAAGTCAGCCAACAACAATAGAAACAGCATCTTAGATTTTTCTAAAAAAGTAAGCCAAATTCCAGGTTAAATCAGCTGGATCAGTTTTCTTATCACAATCATCCTTCATGCAACCATTACAAAAGCATCAGTAAGTCCATTCAGCACCTGAATGTAAGCTGCATTTAGTATGAATAATAGTACATTTCAAGGAAGAGGAGACAAGGCTGCTTTTAATCTCATCCTGGGAAAATTACTTGTGCATTTCTTTTAACCAAGTAGCACTCTGCGATGTTCTATCCACAATATGTGCTTCCCCTTGTTGCTGGGGATTAATAGAGCAGAAGAACCGATGTAAATGCCGTGTCTTCCAAGGTGCACTATTTTCATTATTACTCTAACGTTCTATTGATCTAGAGTGGGAAGTCAACACGTTATCATTCAACATCAGGAAATGGATGCTCTGTTTATTCAGAGACATATGTTACAACCTGGTTGGATTTTTAAGGGAGACCATAAAAATGTGATACCATCTGATTCTATTTCAAGATTTCAAGACTGAGACACTGTTTAGAAATATCATAGGTGATGTGTGGATATAATATTGCCAGCATTAGTACAGATTCGATCAGGCCTAATGTTTGTTCTTGGAGTAGTATAAGAATTGACCAGTACCTTTTACACTTCTCATGGGAGAGTCATTTTGCTTGCTTTAAATCTCTCTCTTTTACTTATTTTACATTATGAGCATCTCAAGTGCTGAGGATGCTAATCAGACTGTGTGTCCGCTGGAGACCATCAGTGGACTGTAACTGATACATAATGCCTACAGTGCCCATAATAACCCCCATCTGGTGCTGTTCTTTGAAAACCTTGGAAAATGCATTTAGCATATTCATGACCTGGAGGAGTATGTTTTAAGGCTCAAAAAAAAAAAATGAAAAAAGAAAAAAAGATAACATAAAGATTATCTGCATAAAAGCATAAAAGCACATGGAACTGTTAATGCATTCCCCACTCCCTGTTTTCATCTCTTTCATCTTCTTTCTTACATTTTATTTTACTTTATGGATGAAGACCCCTGTGGGTTTATTTTCATCCACAACCAAAAAAAAAAGTTCTAAGCTTGTTTCCTGCCTTTCCTGTAGCTAGTCTAGTCCAGATACATATTTGCTGTATCCAGGACTGTTTGTAAGGTTCTGAGCCCCCCAAGCCTTTCTGCATTAGAGGGGAAGCCTTCTAGCTTATCAGTGGAGTGGTAAGCACTAGGTAACTTATCTACCACAAGAGGAGTGGTTTCTGGTCCAGAAATTGTAGTTTATTGGCCGTTCGGGCAGTTTTTCCATCCCTTTTAACTTTCTGGTTTAAAAGCCCTCGTTTGCACTTGTTTTCTGCCTTTATTGTAACTAGTCTAGTCCAGAAAAGGATTTGCTGTATCCAGGACTGTTTGTAAGCTTCTGAGCCCCCCAAGCCTTTCTGTGTTGGAGGGAAGCCTTCTAGCTTATCAGTGGGAGTGATAAGCGCTAGGTAGCCTATCTACTACAATAGGAGTGGTTTCTGGCCCAGTAGTTAATTGGCTGTTTGGGCAAAATTTTCCATCCCTTTCAACTTTCTGGTATAAAAGCCTGTATTTGCACTTGTTTAAGCTTCGTACTGTGGCACTGAGCTGAGGCAAACTATTACTGGTGCCAGAAAGTCTGCTGTTCAGTTTTCCCTTAGATCTTGCTAGTTCTTTCTCTCTTGCACTTCAAATAGCCTAATCATTTTGCACTTCAACAGGTTTTTGTAATAATTATTATAGCACACCTAATTGCCATCAGCACTAGTTGTTCTTCATGGAAATAGCTCCAGTACATAGTAGATATGACCACCCCTCCTGGCATGATTAAAGGGCAGTTCCCTCTGCATTATCCTATTAACCTGGTGCACTTGGGCATTCTGAGGCAGTACAGCAACTGCCTCATGTTCACAGACAACCCCCTCCTCTTACCTCCCAACACTCAGACTTGCAAGAGATGCACTTATATCACCAAATTGGAAGCTATGCACTCTCCAACCAAGACTGGACTAGCTGGTCAAAAGGAGAAGGTCAACACCTGCACCACACCACATGGAACACATAACCCTCCAGAACACCGACTATCACAGCTCTCCCATTAAAGCACAAACTACACACCCACCTTCATGGAGGGTCTCAATAGAAATTTACCCAAACAGCAGAGACCTCCAAGACAGAAATGCACTGGAGCACCACAACACAGCACAAACCACAGGGCACATAGCTCACCTCCTCAGTGTGCCCCTCAACCTAAGCCCCTAAGGCTAAATATCTTGCCCAATACGCTAATCATAGGTGACTCAATAGTGAGGCACACAGATGTCCCACTCACTAGGTTGAATAAGGAGAAGGTAACAGTGAGCTATCTATCAGGTGCCCGAATCCGACACATAACACACACACTCAGGTCACTCTACAACAAGTAGAAGTATGTTATTGTCCATGTGGGTGTGAATGACCTGAGATGCACCTCCCTGGACTACATGAAAAGAAACATGGTGGAGCTCTTGGATTATGTGGCCCAGGCAGGTATGACACTAGTTCTGAGCAGTATCCTACCATCACCCAGAATGATACTGCAGCACAAACAAAAAACGATCGACTTCAACAATGTTTCTGGTGTCGTTCTAAGGGGATCCAGTATCTGTCTGCTTGGGATGACATGACTGACAGACTTCGATGCTTTGCCAGAGATGGCCTGCATCAGTCACCCCTGGTTTTCTGGTACAGGCTAAGGCTCTTGCCACCCCTATAGTGCCTTTTTAGGTGGTGCTCCAAAGACCAAATTACCACCATAACAGCTATAAATAAATGCAATCTGAGAGTCATGCTGCTCAGTGCTTGAAGTCTAAATCTCAAGATGCACTCACTTGAAGCACTCCTCAAAATGGAGAACATCCACACTTGTGCTGTAACAGAGACCTGGTTTAAAGTGGCAGAAAGCACCCCTGCACTACCTGGCTATAACTCATTCCACATCTTTTGGCCCCAAAACATGGATTGAAGCTGCAAAGGTGGTGGTGTCTCCATATTCATAAAGGATATGCACACCTCCAGACTAGTAGCTCAGCATAACACATCTGAGATACTTCAGGTACAACTAACATTGGGTAAGACGGCGATCCAGGTCATAGCCTGCTATAGGTTCCTAAACATGTCCCTAGACTCTCACTCCATGTTCCTAAGCACCCTGCAATCTATCAAGGTCCAACCCAACACTCTTACTAGGAGACTTGAACTACCCCTCCATCAACTGGGAAAACTACTCAAGCACCAATACACTGGCCCAACACTTCCTGGAATTCATCAGTTTCAATGCCCTGGAGCACGTCATTCTGACTCCCACTAGATGAAGCAACATCCTTGACCTGGTTATTACTAACATGGGCAACTGTTACTCCACACCAATAGTCAATCCCTCCCTTGTCAGATATGACCATAAACTAATCACCATGGAAATCCACATATCATCTACACCTCCTGCAAAGGTAACCACCTTGAAAAACATCTTCAAAGCTGACTTTGGACTCCTAAAGACAGAGGTGGCTAACTTCACAGCACCCATGCCAATGGAAAATAGCTGCATGACTGCTGAATTATACACCAATGCACTGTATGAACATGTACACAAATGTGCATGGAACAAGCCATACCCAACAGAACCAAGATGCTTTCCTCCAAAAAAATGAAACAAATCTGGTGGTCCCTTGCCATTAATAAACTCTACATCAGAAGGAAGAAACTGTTGCAGAAAAAGGTGACATCCCAAGACTGGAAAAACTCCCTTATTAACCTCAACAAAAAGTTGAGATCCCTCATCAAATCCTCTAATGTCAGCTATGAAGGCAGAATTGCGGCAGACACTAAAAACAATCACAAAGTTTTCTATAGTTATACCAAGAACCTCCATGGCAATACCCAGATTTTCTCTAAGATACTACACAATGGTACATCCTATACTCAGCCAACAGATATCGCCAACATAATGGCCAACCAATTCACTGCCAACTTTGCCCCTCTCTCCCCCCTAAAGGACCAATTTCAATACCGGACTAATGCCAGGCACCTAGCATTACTGCAGCACAGGCTAAAGCTGCATTGTCCAAGGCCAAGAATAAAGCTTCCATGGGATCCTATAATATCCCTGGCTGTGTTCTACATGAACTACAAAGTGAACTGGCATCACATCTGTGTGCCCTATTTAGTCACAGCCTCACCTAAGGCTTTGTCCCTACTGAATGATGCACTGCTACAGTCATCCCTCTCCATAAAGGGGGAGCAGCTACAGACCCTGGAAATTATTGCCCCATTAGCCTGATGAGTCTGATATGTAAAGCTATGGAGTGCATCATCATGATATAGGAAATCTCCAAACTCTAGACCCCACGCAATTTTGCTTTGTGAAAGGGAGATCATGCCTACTCAACCTGGTTGACGTCTTTGAGTCAGTCACTAGGGCTGTGGATTAGGGTAAGGCAGTGCATACAGCCTACCTCGATCTGGCTAAGTGCCTTTGATACCATTCCTCACTCACGAATTATTGATAAACTCACCAAACTAGGCATCAACCCCTATATCATTAGGTGGGTTGCAAATTGACTCACAGATGGAACACACAATGTGAAAGTAGTGGACTCCAAGTCAGACTGCCGACCAGTCACAAGTGGAGTCCCACAGGGATCGGTCCTGGGTCCTCTCCTGTTTGGCATCTACTTCTCAGAAGTCCAGGCCAACGCAAAGGGACTCTGGCTGACCAAGTTCATAGGTTCATAGGTAGGTACTAGGCTATTGGCCCTAGGGCCTATATAAGCCAAGCCAAAAGGTACCCTGGCATTTGCCACCCAAAAAAATTATTTTCTTGTGCCCCTGTCAAGAAGAGCAACAGAAGTGATCCCCGGGGTGAATTTCATATTTCCCATCCAATCATTGAGATTTTTCTTGAAGACTGCTAATGAGGAGCTTTGTTTGATATAGATAGGTAGTTTGTTCCAGAGTATGGGAAGTCTCTGGGACAGGAATCTATCCCTCCAGCATGTTCTGTTTATTGTGTTGACAAGGTTTAGGCCCCTAGAGCGTGTAGCTTGGAGGGATTGGGATTTCTTTATGTGGAGCATGTCCAACAGTTCTGGGTTTGACATAGCTTTGTATGTTAGGCAGAGATTGCCTCTGAGTAGGCGATATGTGACAGAGCAAAGCTGGAGGTTTTTGAGATGGTCTGAGTAGGGCATCTGTTTGAGGCCGGTAATCCTCTCTGTGAGGTATTTCTGTGGCCTTTCCAGTTGTTGAAGATGTCTTGTGAGGTACATACCAAAAGGGGCATGGTACTCTATAATGGGTCTAATGAGTGATGAGTAGAGGGGAATGATGACCTTTTGTGATGAGGTGTGCCATGTAGAAGGATTTCCTGACTACTGTGGTGAAGTGATTATCAAAGGAGAGACTACTGTCCACCTGTGTCCCAAGGTCTCTTATCACACTTTTGGTGTTAAGTAGACTACCACCAATGTGGTAGTGCATGGGTGCAGAGTTTTTACCAAAAGGGATGACAATGCACTTTTTGGTACTGAACTTGAGGCCATGGCTTTGACACCAGGCATCTGTCTCAGTGAGGCCCTTTTGTAGGATGTCCACATCATTAGGAGTTTTGATTATGGCTCCTAGTTTGCAGTCATTTGCGAACTTTGTTAGCCAAAGACCTTCTGTGTTAGCCTGTACTTCAGAGAAATAGATACCAGACAGGAGTGGACCTAGGACTGAACCCTGTGGTACTCCACTTGTCACTGATCTGAAGTTGGATTTAGAGTCTGCTACTTTCACAGTGTGGGTTCTGTCAGTGAGCCAGTTGGCAACCCATCTTGTGACATAGGGATTTATACCTAGTTTAGTGAGTTTATCTATAATTCCAGAATGAGGGATGGTGTTGAAAGCCTTGGCGAGATCTAGATAGGCTGTGTGAACCACCTTACCCTCATCTATGGCTTTGGAGACCACTTCAAAAAAGTCTATCAGGTTTAGGAGACATGATCTACCTTTTACAAACCCGAACTGGGTAGGGTCCAGAGTTTGGAGATTACCAATGTCATTGCTTATAAGTTCCATGATGATACATTCCATAGCCTTGCAGACCAGGTTTGTCAGGCTAATGGGGCAGTAGTTCCCAGGGTCTGTGGTGGCTCCTCCTTTGTGGAGTGGGATAACTGTTGCTGTGCGCCATTCAGTGGGCACAAAGCCTGAGGTGAGGCTATGACTGAACATGGTACTTAGATGGGGTGCCAGTTTGTTCTGTAGTTCATGTAGAACACAGCCTTGGATGTTGTCGGGTCCCATGGATGCTGTGTTCTTGGCTTTGGAGAGTGTGTTTTTTACCTGTGCAGCCGTGATTACAGGAACTTTGCATTCTTCCGGTATAGAGATGGGCCCTTTAGGGGATGATAGATGGCCAAAATTAGCACTGAACCTATCTGCCAGGATGTTGGCAATATTAGTTGGTTCTGCATATTTAGTGCCATTGTGCTGTAACTCAGACCAGATCTGAGTGTTGCCATTGAGATTCTTGACATAGCTATAGAACGCTTTGTGGTTGTCTTTAGAATCAGTGGCAATTTTGTTTTCATAACTAGCTTTGGATGATTTTATGAGGGATCTCTGCTTCTTATTAGGCTGACCACGGAGTTCCTCCAATCATGGGATTTTACTCTTTTTTGCAACAGATTCTTTCTTCTGTTGTAGAGTTTGTTTATAGCAGGGGACCACCAGATTGTCTTCCTTTTTATGGAGGATAGCATCTTGGTTCTGTTAGGGATTGTACGATCCGTGCACTCGTGTAAGTGCTTATAGAATGCAATTTTATAGGATTCAGCAGTTGTACCTCTGTTGTCCATCAGCATGGGTGTCGTGAAGTTTGCCACGTCTGTCTTAAGAAGTGTGAAGTTGGCTTTGGAGAGATTTTTTACTGTGGTTTCTCTAATGGGGGGTGGGGTGGGATGTGGATGTCTAGGGTGATTTGCTTGTGGTCGGATCTGACCAACGAGGAACTGACCTCTGGTGTGGAGCACCGGTTTCCCATGTTGGTAATGACCAGGTGTAGGATATTGCTGCCCCTGGTAGGGGTGTGGATAAGTTGATCCAAGGCACTGGAATTTATGAATTCCAGAAAACGTTGAGCACAAGAGTTGGTACATGGGTAGTTTTCCCAGTTAATGGTGGTGTAGTTGAAATCGTCCATTATTAGGGTGTTAGGTTGTACCCTAATATTTTCCAGTGTATAAAGAAATGAGGAGTGGGAATCCTGGGGCATGGTGGGAGATCTGTAGCAAGCTACAATTTGGATTGCGATCTTGCCCAGAGTCAGTTGCACTTGGATAATCTCAGATGCATTATGCTGAGCAACTAGCCTGGAGGTGTGGATATCCTTAATGAATATGGACATGCCTCCGCCTTTAGTTCTTTGGTCCAGGTTAGGTGACCGAAAGGTGTGGTATGAATTATAGCCTGGTAATGCAGGGGTGCTCTCTGGAGCCTTGAGCCAGGTCTCTGTCACTGCACAGATGTCGATGTGCTCCATTTTAAGGAGTGATTCAAGTGAGTGCATTTTGAGGTTTAGACTTCTAGCATTGAGTAGCATTACCCTCAGATTTTGCTTTCTTGTACCTGTTACGGTGGTGAATTTGTCATTTGAATCTTGCCTAAAAAGGCACTATAGGGGTGGCAAGAGCCTTAGCCAGTATCCAGAATCCCAAGGGCGACAGGTGCAGGCCATCTCTGGCAAAGCATCATGGCTTGTCGATCATGTCATCCCAGGCAGACAGATAATGGATCCCCTTAGAATGACACCAGAAGCTTAGCCAATTGTTGAAGTCAATCATTTTGTCCTTGCACTGTAGTATCATTCTGGGTTATGGCAGGATGCTACTCAGGGCTAGGGTCATACCTACCTGGGCTACAAGATCGGACAGCTCCTCCATGTCTCTTTTCATGTAGTCCAGGGAGGTACGTCTCAGGTCATTCACATCAACATGGACAATGACAGAGTTATATTTGTACTTGTTGTAGAGTGACCTGAGTGCATGCGTTATGTGGCGGATCCTGGCACCTGACAGTAACTTTCTCCTTGTTTAGCCTGGTGAGTGTAACCTCAGTGTGCCTGACTATAGAGTCACCTATGACTAGAGTGTTTGGTACATTGTTATGCCTTATACGCTGTGGTTGAGTGGCACACTGAGTTTGTGGGCTATGTGTCATTTAGTTTGTGTTGGGGGGGTGGAGGTTGCTTGCGTTTCTGCTTTGGAGGTCCCTGTTGCTTGGGTAGATTTTTTTTGAGAGCCTCCATGAATGTAGATGTGTGTTTTGTGTTTCTATGTGTGTGTTTTGGTGGTGTAGGTTTTGAGGAACTATGTGATGAGTGTGGTGTGGTGCAAGTGTTTACTTTCTCCTCTTGACTGTGTAGTCCAGTCTTGGGTGAGGAGAGCTTTGCTTCCAGTTTGGCTATATAAGTGCATCTCTCACAGGTTGTAGTATTAGGTGGTAGGAGGAGAGGGTTGTCTGTGTACATGAGGCAATTGATGCATTGCCCCAAGATGCCTAGATTCATCAGGTAGACAGGAGAAAACACCGGGAGCTGACCCTTAGACATTCCTGTATAGGTGCTTATTTATTAAGTACTAAAAACTGTTTTCCTCTAGACAAGTGAGGAAAGTTGAGTACTGTAGTAATTTGCAGCTTATTTAGTGCTTACAATGAGTTCTGAACAAGTGCTGAGCTTAAAGAAACAGATTTGAGTGCTGAAACTAGAAAACTGGCTAGTTCTAAGAAACAAAATTAAGCTAGAAGGCTTTCCTCCAACACAGAAAGGCTTGGGGGCTCAGAAGCTTACAAACAGTCCTGGATACAGCAAATCTGTATCTGGACTAGACAACTTACAGGAAAGGCAGGAAAAAGCTTAGAATTTTTTTTTTGACTGCAAGCTGGGAACCATTATAAACTGCCCAAGTGATGCAGACATCCTACAGAAAGGCCTCACTGAGACTAATGTCTGTTGTCAAACCCATGGCCTTAAGCTTAACACCAAAAAAAAGCATTATCATCCCCTTTGGTAAAAACTCGGTTCACACTAATTACCACATCGATGGGAGCCCACTGAACACTGAAGGCATTATAGGAGTGCCAGGGATGCAGGTTGACAGCAACGTCTCCTTCGACCACCACATTGCCACTGTGGTCAGAAAGTCCTCATATGTGGCATGTCTCATTACCAAGGGTTTTGCATCCAGGAAGAAAGAGGTCATCATCTCTCTGTACTCTTCCCTCATTAGACCAATTATTGAGTATAAAGCCCCATTTGGCATGTACCTCATTAGATACCTGCAACAGCTGGAGAGGCCACAGAAGTACCCCACAGAGAGAATCATAAGCATTAAATATATGTCCTACATGGACAGACTCAAAAGACTCCAGCTATTCTCTGTCTCATATTCACCTACTTAGAGGTGATCTCTGCTTGACTTACAAAGCCATGTCTGACTTAGCTCTGTTAGAAATGCTACATCTAAAGAAATTCCAATCCCTTCGTATCACACGATCCAGAGACCTCAACCTCATTACCACAGTCAACAGAACATGCCGAAGGGACAGGTTCATAACCCAGAGACTGCCCATGCTCTGGAATAGACTTCCCATACAGGTCAAGCAGAGCTCCTCACTGGCCCTCTTCAAGAGAAATCTTGATGAGTGGGTGGGAAATAGAAAGTTCACCCTGGGGATCACTCCAGTGGCTCTTCTTGATAGAGGGACTGGAAACCAACATCGGGCAGCACGATGCCAGGTCACTTCTACGGGCTAGGCTTGTAAAGGCTCCAGAGCCATTAGCCTAGTACACACCTATGAACCAATATATTGTAAAAAAAGCATAAATGATAGCAAGTTTAAAAAAAACACTTGAAAAAACTCAAAACTAAAAGTCCAAGAAGTGCTCAGCCAGAACCGAGGTTCAAATAAGATGGAACGTAATTTATTTAACAGGTAGATAAACCAACGTTTTCGCTTCAGTTAAACCGAAGCTTCTTCAGCATGCCAGAAAACACAAGCTCAAATGTTTTAAACCTAAGCGCTAAAAAGCAATTAATCTCAACCATTTAAGATTTAAAGTAACAGTAACACAAGTTGAGTCAGTGTACTTCTATTAAAAGGTAAATGCATATAAGGTGCATACCCATAGTCACTCTTTTAAAAATAAATGCAATAAAATGAGTAGCAAAGGGGCACATCAGCCTAACTACATTAGTAAAACTAGTTCACCATATAAAATAAGTTACTATGTGCAAATTATACATACAGTGTAATTGGAACTGCCTGGCCAACCTTGAAGGTATATGTAATCACAGATTTTACCCTTAAATAACAGTTTTTATATAAAAATATTAAAATGCATCCTAGTTTAGTTACTAAGCTTGCAAAGAAAATTAAGAAATAACAGATCAATATAAAAGTGATACTTAAACCTTAAATTAATAAGGAACCCCATTAATAATGAGGACCTTAATGACAATCAATAGGAAAATTAAAATGCAAGATGCAAAAGTGTATTGTGCATAAACCATAGGGGTAGAAAGGGGGTAATAACCAACAACCCTCACCTTAAATAGCTCCTATACTTTAAAATGGAGGCTATATTACAATTATCATTGAGACCCGGGTAGGAGAAGGCATCTAGTTGTAATTGCCACTCTAACTCACGGGTCTCTAATAATAGTGACTGAGGGCCCCCCCTTTTATCACACACTACATGGTCAATCCCCATAAATTTAAAACTGTGACCACAGTTGTTCAATATGTGTTTGGAAAGGGCATTATCACTCCTCTGGTTCCTAATAGCATATGAATGTTGGTAAATACGGTCCCTAAAACGACGGTCCGTTTTACCAACGTAAAATGCATTGCAGCATTCACAAAAGGCCACGTACACAATGGATTTGGTGTTGCAATTAATTTTGTGGTTGATGCTAAACTTCCTCTTGCCAATAGCAAAGGAATTTCCTGATCGTAAATATGTACACCATTTGCAACACCCGCAGGTGAAGGTGCCCTTATGTCTAATCATAAGGTCAGTTGAATAATTTCTCTGTAGCAAGTCCTTAAGGTTGAAGCCCCTTTTGAAGGTAAATGACGGAGCTTTACCCAACTTGTCATGTAGTCCAGCGTTGGTAATAAAATACCAATTCTTGCGTATGATAGAGCACAAGAACCCTGAATGTAGGTTAAATGGAGAGATGAAAGCTATGGAAAAGTTGGACTTGCTATGGGTATCAGAAACTTCCATGTTGTTATCAACAACTAAGGAAGAATTCCCTGGTGCCTGTACGAGAATATCAACCAGCCCATCCTGTTCTTTAGGTAAAAGTAATGGTAAATAAAAGCCTTTTCCTCGTTTGGATGACACTTCACCAATCAAGTCAAAGATAAGATCCTCGGGGTAACCCCTGCTTCCAAACATGTCTGCAAGTAATGAGCATTCCTGTTCAAATGCGTCATTAGTGCTACACATGCGAGCAGCCCTCACCAATTGCCCTTTAACAATAGATCGCTTCTGTCTCCAAGGGTGGCAACTTGTGAAATGTAAGAAAGAGTTACAATATGTTGCCTTCCTATGGATAGATGAGCAAAATCTATTGTTATTGTTATCCTTAAGCAAGTGGACATCCAAGTAATCAATGTCAGATGTTGAAAAATGGTGAGTAAATTTCAAAAACTCAGTTGTAGAGTTCATGTGTGTTAATAGGTTTGAGGCATCAACCTCACTACCTTGGAATAGTACAAACACATCGTCAAGAAACCGAGTATAAATATTGGATTTCTCAACAAATGGTGGGTAGTTAAACAAAAAGTTCTTCTCCCAATAGGCAACAAACATGTTAGCAACGCTGCTACCACATGGGGAACCCATTGCTATACCTTTCTTTTGCAGATAGTATTGCCCATCAAACATAAAAAAGTTAGAAGACAAAACAATATTAAGCAATACTGAAACCAAGTAGATATCATTGTTGGAAGCTCCACAATTACGTAGCATGAGTTCAATCCATTCGACAGCCTCATCGTGTGGTATTGATGTGTACAGGTCAACCACATCGATGGTCAAAAAGTTGAAGCTGCTGTCGAAGGTAGTGTCGTTGATCAAGCTCAGAAAGGACCAAGAATCTTTACAGATTTGGGGGATGTTCTTTAAGTATTTACTGATAATGCTGTCAATGAAGCGGGCACAAGGGTGTGTGATGGAACTTCTGCCATCTACTAAAGCTCTCATTGGGGGATCAGTGAGGATTTTGTGAATTTTAGGGATCCCAAACATAACAGGTACCCTCGGGTATGAGATGTCAATGAAATTATGTATATCTACATTTATTCTACCCTCAAGGTAAAGGTCCCTAAAATATCCTTTAATCCTGTTGTAAGTGCCCATTAATTCATTTAACGAAGAACAAGCATAGGCAGGTGTGTCTAATACCTGTAACATGCGATTGGTATATTCAGCTTTATCAAAAATCACTAGGGCCCCACCCTTATCTGGCTTGATCACTCTCACTGCTGAGCTACAGATTTTGTGTAATGCCATAAATTGATCTGGAGAGGTGTTCCTACAAGTCCTATCAACTCCACCTAAAGTATGTAGTTGCCTAAAGTCCAATTCACAAGCTTTCTTGCTTAAGGATAACAATAACAATAGATTTTGCTCATCTATCCATAGGAAGGCAACATATTGTAACTCTTTCTTACATTTCACAAGTTGCCACCCTTGGAGGCAGAAGTGATCTATTGTTAAAGGGCAATTGGTGAGGGCTGCTCGCATGTGTAGCACTAATGACGCATTTGAACAGGAATGCTCATTACTTGCAGACATGTTTGGAAGCAGGGGTTACCCCGAGGATCTTATCTTTGACTTGATTGGTGAAGTGTCATCCAAACAAGGAAAAGGCTTTTATTTACCATTACTTTTACCTAAAGAACAGGATGGGCTGGTTGATATTCTCGTACAGGCACCAGGGAATTCTTCCTTAGTTGTTGATAACAACATGGAAGTTTCTGATACCCATAGCAAGTCCAACTTTTCCATAGCTTTCATCTCTCCATTTAACCTACATTCAGGGTTCTTGTGCTCTATCATACGCAAGAATTGGTATTTTATTACCAACGCTGGACTACACGACAAGTTGGATAAAGCTCCGTCATTTACCTTCAAAAGGGGCTTCAACCTTAAGGACTTGCTACAGAGAAATTATTCAACTGACCTTATGATTAGACATAAGGGCACCTTCACCTGCGGGTGTTGCAAATGGTGTACATATTTACGATCAGGAAATTCCTTTGCTATTGGCAAGAGGAAGTTTAGCATCAACCACAAAATTAATTGCAACACCAAATCCATTGTGTACGTGGCCTTTTGTGAATGCTGCAATGCATTTTACGTTGGTAAAACGGACCGTCGCTTTAGGGACCGTGTTACCAACATTCATATGCTATTAGGAACCAGAGGAGTGATAATGCCCTTTCCAAACACATATTGAACAACTGTGGTCACAGTTTTAAATTTATGGGGATTGACCATGTAGTGTATGATAAAGGGGCCCTCAGTCACTATTATTAGAGACCCGTGAGTTAGAGTGGCAATTACAACTAGATGCCTTTTCTTACCCGGGTCTCAATGATAATTGTAATATAGCTTCCATTTTAAAGTATAGGAGCTATTTAAGGTGAGGGTTGTTGGTAATTACCCCCTTTTTACCCCTATGGTTTATGCACAATACACTTTTGCATCTTGCATTTTAATTTTCCTTTTGATTGCCATTAAGGTCCTCATTATCAATGGGGTCCTTATTAATTTAAGGTTTAAGTATCACTTTCATATTGACCTGTTATTTTTTAATTTTCTTTGCAAGCTTAGTAACTAAACTAGAATGCATCTTAATATTTTTATATAAAAACTGTTTTTTAAGGTTAATTCTGTGATTATATATACCTTTAAGGTTGGCCAGGCAGTTCCAATTACACTGTGATGTATAACTTGTACATAGTAACTTACTTTATATGGTAAACTATTTTTACTTATGTAGTTAGGCTGATGTGCCCCTTTGCTACTCATTTTATTGCATTTACTTTTAAAAAAGAGTGACTATGGGTATGCACCTTATATGCATTTACCTTTTAATATTTTTAATATGAAGTACACTGACTCAACTTGTTTTACTGTTACTTTAAATCTTAAATGGTTGAGATTAATTGTTTCTTAGCGCTTAGATTTTAATCATTTGAGTTTGTGTTTTCTGGCATGCTGAAGAAGCTTCTGTTTAACAGAAGCGAAAACGTTGGTTTATCTACCTGTTAAATAAATTACATTCCATCTTATTTGAACCTCGGTTCTGGCTGAGCACTTCTTGGATTTTTTAAGTTTAAAAAAAAAGTCATGACACATTTAAGTTATAACAAAATTCTCTAAAACAATGTAAAAAGATAAAAATGTGCACACATGTTCTAGGGAGAATTTCAATAAAAAAATGAGCTATTAAAATAGTCAGAAAGTAAGAATATTTTCTAGGTTGATCCTTGATGGGTTTTGGTATCTTAAGAGCTTGAAAGATGGTGAATAAGTTGGTAAGTGATTGTACAGATAATGTAGTGAGGGTGTAGTGAATGGGACAATGGGATAGTATGGTGGGGAGGAGCTGGTAAATGAGGGAGGAAAACTATTAATCTGCTTAAGAGCATTTTGAAAGTTACAAACTGTGGTTTTGTTGATCAACTTAGCAAGATGGAACTACTGACTAAGGAGCCTAATTCCGAAAAGGATTGGGGTGTGGTAGTTAGGAGTAGACAGGGATCCCAGGTTTTCATTGTTCAGTGTGAATAGCAAATCAAAGTTTTTAGAACTGACCCAAGGTGTGAAGCAAAATACTATGGAAGAAGAGTTTTGCAATTTGATGATTGTGTAGACAAGGGTTGCAAGATTGTAGAGTGGTACAATAGTGTTTGACTTTGGGAAAGTACACAGGTAGCAACACATTCGTTTATGAAATGTTTAGAGTTGTGATATATTTTAAAAGAAAAATCATTTAAGAAGGGAAGGAATGGTGGCAGAAGTGTTGCGTGAGAGAGTAGTTGCTTGGAGTATGTTTGGAATTAGATTTGAAGCTAATTGATAGAACTGTGTGTATGTTTCTGGAATTCCTAATTTATTTTACTCAGTTTTATTCTATCGAAAAGGTAGGTATCAATCTGTAGACTTATGCATTTTAAGAATATACCCTTTCTATGAAATTACCTGTGGAGGACACGATTAGTAGGGTAATGGATAAGTTAATGCTGGCCCAAGATCTTTGTACAGTTAATTGTATGTGATATTAAAGTTAAGCAGCTGCACAAGACAGTAAAATCCAATTAGATTTATTTATGTATTAATTTATTTTACATTTCTTCATTCTGGTTGGAGGGCCAGAACACTAAGTCATATGGAGCCTTTTTGTGATACCAGCAGACAGACATACAGGAACTGGGAGGCCTGAAAATTAGGCAAAAACAGAGTCCTGTCTTTTAGGCAATCCTGATACCAATTAACGACTGAGTTGCTGAAATGGAAGTAAGAGATTAACCAATTAGTTTATTGTTGGAGGTGCAATCACAGGCTTTGGCCAGGTCATTAAAAACTGCATCTGTGAGGTTTAGATAGGATTATCTGTGAAGGATACAAGTGCAGAGTTGGTGCTGTATGTTACAATAACATATTGATTTCAGCAGAACAGATTATGACAATTTAGGTGTTATCAATGCTGTGTTTAAAGGTCTAACATCAAATAACAAAAAGGAAAAAAAAGCATTACTGATTTGTTCCACCTTTAAGGGCTAGTATCCCAGAAATACAAGGTCCTGTTTTTTTATGTAGTTATCAGAGGCTGCATACTATGATTCTGATTTATAGTAATGAAGTAATGAAAATGTTGGATTAGAACTCCTTTTTATTCCAACTCTGCTCTCTAAGGTCATGAATTATTTTAGTTTGTAGTAGCTGCACAATGTCATGGGCTTCAAGCCAGCACTGTATACAAATAATTAGTAGTTAATGCTCAAAGGTTGTCATAGCTGTGTCATGAAGTATCATCATAACTGTATGGCAAAAAGCATGGCAGAGGAAATAGGAAGTACAATTATTTCAAGAAAGGATGGTACATTTTTTGGTTAAGGTATTGTCTCAGTGGCTAGATAAAATGAGGGAGAAATCAATCTATACACCCAGGCACTTTAACATGGTGTCTGATTCTGTGACCTGTCTGCTAAGTATTTTTTTTTGTCAGGATGCTTTGTACACACAATCTGTTCTGGCCTGAGCTCCTGTGTGCGTTGCATTTGTCACATTTAATGTAAGACTATTATGGGGTGTATGGCCATACATGTAATTGAGATACTTATTCTGTATATGTTTTCCCAAGCCGCAGTGGTACAGCGGTAGCATTGTTGCCTCACAGCAAGAGGTTCTCCTGTTCGATTCTTGGCTGGAGTTCCTTCTGTGTGGAGTCTGCATGTCCACCTGTGGTCGAGTGGCCTCTGAAAGACATGTGTGAATGGGCGAGCCTTCACTGAAGGTTGGGCATTGGGCTGGCAACTCGGCACCATAAAAACCTACTGTCAATCATTAGCGGACCGAAGTTCCGCTGTGGCGACCCCTAACTGGGAAAAGCAAAAAAGACCAACAACAACAAAAAACATTCTGTATATGTTTTCCCAGAATGTGGTATGATGATGTAATCTGCAGGGAGTATGGCACTGCAATGGTCATTCTTAAGAGTAAGTCTGATAGTAAAATTCTAGAAAAGCATGGACACTACGGTACAGTTCTAAAGACAATCAGCTACAAGCTCAGAAATTTGATGAGTTGTTACAAAGGAGTTATTGGCTACATATCCCCTACACTAATTTAAAATCTAATGGGAGTGGAGAAACTGTAGCTATGCAAGGGGGGGGGGGTGATCTGCATAGTGAGTTGTCAGAGACAAAGGACAGCTTAATGTTATGGTTAGAATTCACTCATCCATGCTATTGATGGTGGGGTTTGTGAGACAGATTACAACAAAAGGGGTTTCATATTGGTGTGAAAGATGTGCTGAACATTAGATAGATGTCAATCACTGTTAATATGTACAGGGAGTAGCTTGTTTACAAGCTTTACAACAGAGAGAGAGAGAAAGTGTGTGTGTGTATGTGTGTGTGTGTGTGTGTGTGTGTGTGTGTGTGTGTGTGTGTGTGTGTGTGTGTGCGTGCGTGTGCGTGTGTGTGTGTGTGTGTGTGTGTGTGTGTGTGTGTGTGTGTGTGTGAGAGAGTGAGACAGAGAGAGGGAAAGGGAGTTGGAGAGAATACCAGGGGGCATAAGCAACTAAGAGGCTGAGCACATAAGCTAAGGGTCTACTTAGTAAGAAAAGCAATGGCAATGTTCAGAAACTTAGGGTAGAGCAATTTTCAGCAGAAATTTCAAAAATTTTAATACCAAAAGCACTTTCCTAGTCATGTTCACTCAGACCTTTCAGAGACACACTTGCTAATTACAGTGGGCAACTAAATGCCCTGCTGGATTTGACAGAGATGGAGACCCTTTACAGTAGGGACCACTAGAAATGTTGGCTTCTATCCTTCAGCATATTTGACCTCCCTTGTAACTATTACAGTGACACGCATCTGAAAATAGATCCCGTAATTAGGGATCTAGGAGTCTATGCTGGCAATGAACTATCCTTTGATCACCACATATCCACTGTTGTAAAGAAGTCCTTTTTCATTGCACAGCTTATATCTAAATGTATCGTGTCCAGATCAATGGATGTAATTGTCCCACTGTACTTGACATTCATTATGCTGATCATTGAGTTTAAAGCCACTTTCTGAATGCACCTATCCAAACACTTGAATGACTGCAACCCTTTCCCACTGAAAAAAACACCACAAAGGCCTAAATTGTAGTAGCTATGCAGACCATCTCAATGTGTTGTTTCTCTTCTTAGCATCATATAAGCTAGTGAAGGGCAAACTCTGCCTTGTGAGTGCAGCTTCAACATACTCTATTCTGCCAGCTCTATTCTACATTTGCAACTCCAGTAGTATTATAAACACTAACTCAATGGATCTCAATCTATTTTGCAAAATAAATAGAGCATGTTGGAAGGATAGAATTATTTCTCTGTATCTCACCTTTCCAGGTCCCTGGCTGCTGTGCGCTCCTGCCCTGGTGCGCTTACTCTGATATTTCTCAGCTCAATCCCTTTTGAATATTGACCTGCCTTGCCCTACAGGTGTCAGAAGATTTCCTGCCTGCCTACAATACTGAAAGACTATCTGCCTCCCTTATTTACTCCTCTATCAAGGAACCAAAATATTTCTCAGCTCAATCCCTTTTGAATATTGACCTGCCTTGCCCTACAGGTGTCGGAAGATTTCCTGCCTGCCTACAATACTGAAAGACTATCTGCCTCCCTTATTTACTCCTCTATCAAGGAACCAAAATATTTCTCAGCTCAATCCCTTTTGAATATTGACCTGCCTTGCCCTACAGGTGTCGGAAGATTTCCTGCCTGCCTACAATACTGAAAGACTATCTGCCTCCCTTATTTACTCCTCTATCAAGGAACCAAAATATTTCTCAGCTCAATCCCTTTTGAATATTGACCTGCCTTGCCCTACAGGTGTCGGAAGATTTCCTGCCTGCCCACAATACTGAAAGACTATCTGCCTCCCTTATTTACTCCTCTATCAAGGAACCAAAATATTTCTCAGCTCAATCCCTTTTGAATATTGACCTGCCTTGCCCTACAGGTGTCGGAAGATTTCCTGCCTGCCTACAATACTGAAAGACTATCTGCCTCCCTTATTTACTCCTCTATCAAGGAACCAAAATATTTCTCAGCTCAATCCCTTTTGAATATTGACCTGCCTTGCCCTACAGGTGTCGGAAGATTTCCTGCCTGCCTACAATACTGAAAGGCTATCTGCCTCCCTTATTTACTCCTCTATCAAGGAACCAAAATATTTCTCAGCTCAATCCCTTTTGAATATTGACCTGCCTTGCCCTACAGGTGTCGGAAGATTTCCTGCCTGCCTACAATACTGAAAGACTATCTGCCTCCCTTATTTACTCCTCTATCAAGGAACCAAAGTAGGTTATGGGCTCTGCACTGATGATTTCTTAGCCTCTGCTCCAGTCAACCTATAGAGTGTATTAGTTCCCTGTGCTTGTGTGCCTAGCAGCCGGTATCTCTCCTTCTCATATCCCCTTACTCTTGCCTTCTCCTGCCTCTACACTACTCTCTTTTTCTTGATACTTTTCCCTCTTTTCCCTGCCCTAGCCACTAGGTGGCGCTCTCCTTATTCTCTTTCTCCATCACTACTTCTCATGCCTAGAATCAGCCCTTAAAGTTATTTGTTACTTTCCCTATCTCCCTAAGCTCGATATTCTATCTTTCCATCTGCCTATCTCCCTGCTAATAGTGCTGGTACTGCTCCAGTACTCTGCCTGACCTCTCAGCTCCTCCTCACCCCTCTCGACCTTACCTCCTACTGCTTGTTTTCTACTTACTCCTGTATAACTATTTCTATTCCTCTGGTCTACTTTGGTCTCCTGTCTTTCTCCTCCTTCCATATACTGTTTGCTCCTGCCATACCTACCAGCATTTCTGATTGTCTCCGCTCTCCACCTCTGTTGTGTCTTACCTCTATTCTGGACACTACACCTCCTGTTGTTTCTCTATCTACCCAATCAATATTATCTCTACCTATCCTCTGTTGTTTCTCTATCTACCCAATCAATATTATCTCTACCTATCCTCTTTTAATTATTCTTTTTTCCACCCTGCCCCTTACGTATTTTCTCAGTCTGCCCCGTCTTTTTCTGTCCACACTCCCCTTTTCCTTAGTCCCGCCTACCCTCTCCTTTCTCCTTGCAAGCATTTTCACCCGCCCCGCCTATCCTCCTCTGTGAGGTTACTTATACCCCTTCCTGTAACTGCGTCACTCCTTTCTCTGTATTTCACCTTTCCAGGTCCCTGGCTGCTGTGCGCTCCTGCCCTGGTGTGCTTACTCTGGTAGGCTCCAAAAACCAAGGGTTTCTCTGGTTGGCTTTAACGATGTTCTTGATGCCTAGTAACTGAACCAAATACTGTTACCTCGCTGCTTTAGATTGCTAGAAGCCTAAACGCTGCTTATTGTTGTTATTTTATGGCTCTTTGAGCACAAAAGTCTGTTGTTGTCTGCCTTGTATGATACGCTGCATTATGTTTTAGATTGAGAGAACTTGTTGCATAAGCTGTTATTTTATGATATTCATCTCAAACACATGCTACCGAGTTTACCCTTGCTTATTGTTGATATGTTTATCGCTCTTTGAGCGTATTGTTGATATGTTCATCGCTCTTTGAGCGTATAGACCTTGTCGCAAGTTTACTGTTATCTGCCTTTCTTTGAAACGCTGCATTGATGTTTTTAAATTGAGAGAACTTGTTGCATAATCTGATATTCTAAGTTTCTTCAGAAACACATGCTATCAGGCTTACCCCTACATTCTTCACAACGCTAAGGGTGGTCTTATGGTTAAGGGAGCTGCCTGGGTGTAAACTCTATACTGTAGTAGTGTTTTTCCACTATTTTATGGTAGCGGCCTTTTACTATCTACCTGCGCCACCCTCGTGGTGCTCTGTATACCTACAACTGGTGTTCGCAAACACGCTAACTGCCATCTGGGTTCCTCCTTCAATCTTAACAACGCTAAGGGTGACCATATGGTTAAGCGTGCGGCCTGGGTGTAATCCCTATATTCCAGTAGAGCTATTCCGACTTCCAGTAGATACAGCCATCTACTACCTACCTGCACCACCCACGTGGTGCTTCTACATCTACACCTGGCGTGCTTTAACTTTACATAACGCTTACTGCCAGTCGCCTTACTGAATATCCTTGCACTAATGGCTTGTTGCTAAAGGCGCCTCTGTCTCTAACCTGTTTTATGTGTTTAACATCTACACCTGGCGTGTTTAACTGTGCAAAACGCTTACTGCCAGTCGCCTTACTAAATGACCTTGCACTAATGGCTTGGTGCTAAAGGCGCCTCTGTCGCTAAACTGTTTATGGGTTTAACTAGCCATTCTGCCCCCTTTTTCATTAAAGGCTTTTACTAGACCTGCTGTGTGAAAACGCTAAACGCTCCTTGCGAGTCAGCGTCCACTACTTTAGGCTGTGTCCTCTCTGGAATACCTCTGTTAAAACCCCCACAGTTACTTTATGTAGTACTTTGTGCTTAATGCTCTGGTTTACAGTATTGTAAACTCTTGCGAGGCTGACCTACCAATAGCGAAACTGACCAGGCTTACATTATTTTGCCCATAAGTCCTAAAACACTTATTACCTCTTTATGTCATGAGTGAATTGGATATAATATATACTAGACTTGCTATTACCTGCCTGCTCTTAGGAGCATTTTTACATACTATACCCAGTCTTTTGAGTCTGTTACTTGATATGAATGCTAGAGTGAAAGTCATTTCTATGTTTGCTTTTTGTTTTTGCCTATGTAACCTTTGTATTAATCAAGCATATTGATCTGTGTTGATTGCAAGTTTATTCTGCTGTTTTACCTTGATTTTCCTTGTATTGTTTCCACTACTTACCTTCACTCTAACACAAATGCTAACACTGCTATTTTTTTCTCCCTCCCCACCCGTCTTCCCTTCCCCCTAGATATTTCTCAGCTCAATCCCTTTTGAATATTGACCTGCCTTGCCCTACAGGTGTCGGAAGATTTCCTGCCTGCCTACAATACTGAAAGACTATCTGCCTCCCTTATTTACTCCTCTATCAAGGAACCAAAGTAGGTTATGGGCTCTGCACTGATGATTTCTTAGCCTCTGCTGCAGTCAACCTATAGAGTGTATTAGTTCCCTGTGCTTGTGTGCCTAGCAGCCGGTACCTCTCCTTCTCATATCCCCTTACTCTTGCCTTCTCCTGCCTCTACACTACTCTCTTTTTCTTGATACTTTTCCCTATTTTCCCTGCCCTAGCCACTAGGTGGCGCTCTCCTTATTCTCTTTCTCCATCACTACTTCTCATGCCTAGAATCAGCCCTTAAAGTTATTTGTTACTTTCCCTATCTCCCTAAGCTCGATATTCTATCTTTCCGTCTGCCTATCTCCCTGCTAATAGTGCTGGTACTGCTCCAGTACTCTGCCTGACCTCTCAGCTCCTTCTCACCCCTCTCAACCTTACCTCCTACTGCTTGTTTTCTACCTACTCCTGCACAACTATTTCTATTCCTCTGGTCTACTTTGGTCTCCTGTCTTTCTCCTCTGTTGTGTGTACCCGCTCCATTCGCCCTACGGGCTCACTCCACTCCCCTCCCTACCCCCAATTCCCTCCCACCCCCCAGGGTCCTAACCTTATAGTACTGTTAGCCACTCCCCTATCCCTCACTTCCAATCCTTCTCCTTCCCGCTCAAACTTCCTCCCACCCACACACACCCCACCTCTATAACACACTCCCACTGTATTTTTCCCATTCCACCTCTCTACATCTTTTACTTATCTATCTCACGTTAATCCTTACCACTTTACTGTCCACTCTTCCCTATTCCTATTATACCTTTATATCTACTCTACAGTAGAATACCCCTTTTACAACCTGCCTCCCATACACTCTATTGCCTTCTCTACCTTCTCAAACTCATCTTACCATGGCTCCCTACCTGCATAGCCAGCATTTACTGTCATTCCTGCTACTCTCCACCCTATGCTCAATCTATCTCCTATCCTCTTACAAGATATCACTTGATACTCTATCCCTCCTTCCACATAAACACACCTCTACATTCATCACTCCACTTATCTCTTATCCTTTTACTTCCTCAACCCCCAATTATCAACTACCAAAATTCCACAGACTTAGACATCTCAACTATGTCTTGACAACTTATAACAAAAATAAAATTCTAACCTTACATAGACTCTACCTGGTTATCAAATGTAGCAATCCTACCCTTCAAGATGGTGATATCCACCCTAACCCTGGCCCTTCACTCTCTTCCCCCACAGTATATACGCCCAAAATCAATAATAGCTTCTTAATCGGACATCTTAATACCCAAAGCTTAAACAACAAAGTACCATACCTACATGCCCTCCTTCACATACACTCATTTGATATTCTATGCCTCTCAGAAACTTGGCTAAAACCTAGCACTAAAGACACTGAAATTATTCCCCAAGGCTATAACATAGTAAGACTCGATCGCCCCAAAAGAAAAGGTGGTGGTGTTGCTATTCTTTTTAAAAACCACCTAAATATCACTAGCCTTCCACCCCTATCATCTCAAGATAGCAAGATAGAATCCATCATTATCAAACTCCAATTAAATTCCAAAAAATCCATATATATCATCTGTATGTACCTGCCTCCTGGTAACAATATTCCAATACTCGAAGATTATCTTAGTTGCATATCAACTACTTATCCACAGGAAGCCATCATTCTAGGAGACCTGAACATAGACTGGAATAGCATTAATGCAGACAATCCTTCATCCCATATTAACCTTCACGGCTTCACCCAAACCATTACCTTAACTACTAGGCTCAACAAACACACTAATCGAGAAAGTATTTTAGACTGGATACTTATAAACAGACCAAAAACTAATTACAAAGTAGGAACCTTACCAGACGATGTTAGTGACCACTCCTTAACTTTTATAACAAGAGAAAAAACTGACTGTCCAAATCCCCACATTACTAGAAAAATACGTACCATCAAACATTTTAATCCTGACCTATTTCAAGCCGAACTCAGCGCATGTAACTGGAACCCATTAAAAACACTCCCTCTTGAAGATGCAGTACTACATTTTAACAAAATATTTTTATCCATTCTTGACACACATGCACCAGAACGTGCTATTAGAATGAAATCCAATACAGCCCCATGGCTCTCCCATGAAACCAAAAATCTTATTCTCGCTAGGAATAAAGTCTGGGCTAGCTGGAGATCCCACAGAAATAAAACAGATCTCCTACTCTTCAGACAGCATAGAAATCTAACTAAAAAAGCAGTCATAGCCGATAAAAAGAAATTCTATATTGACCTTCAACAAACCCATCTTAACAATTCTAAACTTTTCTGGTCCTCAATCAATTAACTCCTCTCACCAGGAACTTCCAAAACACCTTCCCCTCTAAATGCAGACCCTGATACCCCACAACAGACTGCAGATGCTCTTAACTCATTCTTCACTGAAACTATTCAAGCACTAGCTAAACAACTTAATGCTAACAACTTCTGTCCTCTGAGTAAACCAACCAACTCCTCTTTTAACTTTTCTCTACAGCCTATCTCCACATCATATATTCACAGACTTCTTCTTAAGCTAAAACCATGCACCCCCTCTGCTGATAAACTCCCTTCCCTTTTTCTTCAAAAGGCTGCTAAGGTTGTTGCATATCCTATATCTATTCTTATAAATAGGACAATTAGTGAAGGAATCATCCCTGAAGTATGGAAGGTATCTCATATAATCCCTCTTCACAAAGGTGGAAACTCAACTGACTACTCCAACTATAGGCCTATTGCCCTCCTCTCACCTCTGTCCAAAATTATGGAAAAGTGTATCCACCTTCAACTCGTACAATATCTCTCAAAGCATAACATAATAGCAAACTGCCAACATGGCTTTAGACCACATCACAGTACTACCACTGCCCTACTTTCTTTTGTAGAGACTATAAACCAGAACCGAAACAACAACTTACTCTCTTCAGCCCTCTTCATTGACCTCTCCAAAGCATTCGATATGGTAAACCACCCCTTATTACTTAATACTCTCGAATCCATCTCATTTGATCCCCCAGCTATTAAATGGTTTAAATCTTACCTCACTGACAGAAAACAAGCTGTTCTCTGGGATAACCACATCTCATCTCTCCTGCCTGTTTCCATTGGGGTTCCTCAAGGCTCTATCCTCGGCCCACTTCTTTTCTCCCTCTTCATTAATGATCTTCAAACAATAATCCCTCAAGCAACCTGCATTCAATATGCAGATGATTCAACACTCATTTGCTCAGCTCCATCTACCCCAGAACTAATCTCTCTCACCCAAAAAGTATTCAGTACAGTAGAAACATGGTTCTCTAGTCGCTTCCTCTTACTAAATGCCAAAAAAAACAAACTTCTTCTTTTTTCTCCCACATCTAGAACCTCCCCCTTAGATTTCTCCATCTCTTCAAACAGCGCCACTGTTATCTTACCCGACACTTCAACTAAATTATTAGGTATTACAATCGACAATAAACTCTCTTTCGACCTACACATTAACAACTCCATAAAGTTAGTTAACAGAAAGATAGGATCCTTATATCGAATCAGACCTTTTCTTACACCACCTACCAGAACAAGGATTGCTCACTCTCATCTTATATCAACTCTTCTATATGCTGCGCCTATCTTCACTAACCTCAAAAAAACCAGCCTTAGCAAACTGACAACCTGTTATAATAACATTGCCCGCTTTGCTACTGGTAATCCCTATAGAACTCATCACTGCCTCAACTTACAACTTCTAGGCTGGCCTGAGTTTCAAAACTATCTTTTAATCCATCAACTCTGCATTGCCCATAAAATACTATACCAACCTAATAATACCCCCATACTCTCTCAACTCATAACCCCTTATAAAAATCTCAACTCTCTCCGCTCATCCAGCAAACTTCTGACAAGTTCAACAAAGTCAAATAATAATGCTGGTGACTCTCTATTTACCAATGCTATTGGGACAAAATGGAATTTGTTACCCACTAGCTTAACAAAGATAACTTCATTGCCCCTTTTCAAACAGAACATTAAAATGCATTTCCAAAATCACTGGCTTTGCTCCTGTAATAAACCTGATTAGTCTATCTCTATTACTACCTAATAGAACCTTTTCTCCTCTCCTTTCTACTCTGCTTGCTTCTTGACTTTCTTTTCTCTTCCCCTTACTTCTCTACCTGCTACCCTGCAGTGCATCCACTCTTATTTTCACCACTTTCTATTCCCACCTTCTTTATTTCTCCTTACCCTTGCTCCTTTCTATATTAATCCAATCAGTATTTTTCCTACTTGTTAATTGAGAATTGAACTGTATGGAGTGTTTATAGTAACTAACTCCTGTAGTAGTTTTTTATACATAAGAGTGTTATCTTTTATTTTTAATGTTTGCTTGCTAACTCTATTACTAACTCTTAGATTTTCATTATTATTAGTACTGCTAGTACATTTTTGTATGACAATTTGTGTTTGTATGTAAATTTTTTCATCTCAGAATGTATCTCACTCTGTGGAGCTTTTCTCCCCGGGCCTCTACTGAAAATGGAAATTTCTCCAGCTAGACTAGCCCGGTCAACAAATGTAAAATAAAATAAATAAATAAAATAAATTTCACAGAGCATACCACTTCTATGAACCCAACTTACACTCCTCCTAAAGTGAAGTGTTTCCCTTGCTCTATTCAAATATAATTTGGAAGAATGGATGGATAACCACTAATTCACCCCCGTTTAGCACTCTTGTCCCTCATGTTCCTCATAGATAGAGGAAATGTGTACATGTCCCTAAATATCCTTGTTCTGTCCCTCTCTGTGTTATTTGTATGCAACTACTATGGGAACATAAAGCTAGGTTTCTTAAGATCCTTACAGAACAATATCCTAGTAAGTACCTATGAACCTGTTTTGGGTTGAGACCAACTCTAAATGTCTGACTAAGGAGTTCTGACACCTTTCCTGGTTCACTACGTAGAGAACCATTAAAATGCAGAAGCATTATGCCATATAAGTCATGGGCAGTACCTCTTAGTTCTTTTATCTTCTTCACAAAGAGATGAGTGTTTGATAGAGCCTACTGATTTTGTGACTAAAAGCAATAAACCTTTAACATTTATTTTCTTTTTTCTGTATACTCTTTTAACAGCTATCCTACACTCAGTTGACTATATCTTTAACAAATTACATTTAATCTTTTTTTTTTTCATCACAGTTGGTTAAAACCATGTTGACTTGTACTACATAGGAATAGGGAGCAATGTAGAATTGGTATATGCAAGTAAGGGTTGTGTAGGCAGTTACGCCTCCTAGATGGAGATGCAGGGGGGTTGCCTTCCTGCAAAAATGCTTTCCTTTTCCTTGGATTGTACATTCAAGTTGATTTCATGATTTAAAAAAGATCTATAAAATGTGACTAAGTATAGCAGTGATCCAACGTAACATGGGCCAAAACGTTTTAGCTTCTGAAAATAAGTTTCCAGATATTTCATTCCCACTGTTTTTCAGATGCACAACAGTGTACCCCTTTCCTTTTATTGCCTTTTGCATGAGAAATGAATATATATGTGTACCTTCATGATTCATGACACCCTTGTATTTAATTCCTATGTCAGTACAGTATCCTCATTATCATAATCAATGCCATATGCTGAATTTGTGGTTTCTACCAAGGGTTCTCATTCTTATATCAGTCCATTTTCTCCCTGATTAACACTGACCCTTTTTAAGCCAGACCATGTAAGTTAGGGTAGTCTTCACCAAGTTTCAGAGCAGTGTCAGCTCTATGATAAAGAGACAGGAAGCCTTGACTATGGTCTTAGATGACTAGGTTTGATTGGCGGCCCTGGGTATAGATGGACCAATCAAGAGAAAGAGAGGAGTTGGATGTCTGCTCACTATTGTCAGGAAGGAAGGGAACAGGACATATTGGGGGGGTGCACCCTGACTAACATCTGATGCAAACTGGAAGCTAGATAAGACATTAGCTGGCAACGTTGGAGCAGGGGCATAACAGGAGCATCACTGCATGGCTGGAGATGAGTCCCTCACCAAGCCACACTGTACAGTCACAAGCAATTCATCACTTGGCATATCTAGATAAAAATTAGGTTAATCCATTCACCTTCAAGCTTGCCAGCTGGCTACAGTATGGCCATCTTTGCATGTTTATTCTTCTTCTTGGTCATGGGGTATCCAAAGATTTACAGTCAACAGGTGTTGTGGATATATCCTTTCACCAGACAGGCTCTTGACTTCTTGTAGAGTTAGCCTTATGGTGTAATTCCTACAGACAGGAGAGTGAGGACCCATTGATGAGCCATAGATCAGTTGGCTAAAGCTATGATCCTCTGGTAGTGTCTGTCAGAATTCTGACCCAGGAGGAGCAATGTATAACAATATCACCACATCTGTCCCAACCCTTTGCTGAACTGCTAAGCTGCAAGACTTCTAGTTCCCTCCCAGAGGTCCCACAGACAGTGGATCTCCCTAAATCTTCCCTCACAAGACAGGAGAGTTGGCCACTGGCCACTTCATCCTGTTCCCCCTCTCCCAGAGCCGGTTTTAACATTTACGAGAGCCTTTTCCTAAACTCATGTCATTAGCAGCAGATATGGATGTCCTGCTACTGTGCTATCAGGATGGCTGAGGCTGCTGCATCAATCTCATCTCTCTCATGTGAAGGAAGGAGATTGCTGAGATAAAGTCTATCAAATAGCTCTCATATAAATCCACGAGACAGCAAGACAACTGCAAAACATTATAAGTTTTATTATGTCAGGAAAAAAAATAAGTGCAAGTAAAAAGGAGGCATAAGGATATGTAGGCATACCAGAAAACACCTGAGCAGAGAGCTAGTAATAGTTTTGTATGCACGTCTGTCCAACGGTGGTTTACAAATTCAATAAAGACAAACTGGAACACCTACACTAGCAGCACCCAGTTTGAAAGGCTTGGTCAGAATTACAGCAAACCAGCAAGGCAACATTAACTTCTGAATAAAATGTTAAGATCGAGTATGCCAAGCATGCAGAAGCTGATTCTTTTTTCTGATTACAGTGCGCAATCCCTTCACCTGCCTCAGAGTGATTAGAATTCTAATTATGAGGCACACAGTAAGAAGCATTAATAGTGGTGAGTCTGCTACTGCACAAGGCAGAGCTGTTCTTTGTTTTGTTTTCAGTCAGCATTAATCAGGGACACCAGTTAACAGCTGAAAATGTGTAGAGTTTGTTTGTCATGAGACTGGTAGAATTTAATCAGGGAACAACAGTCAGTGTTTAGACACTTTTAACAGTGTGTAGAGCTTTGTTTGCCTTAAGGGCACTAGAAAGTAATTACAGAACAACAGTCACAGATGTTCACTGATTCCTTCCTTTGTATGGGATACAGTAGGCAATTAATCAGGGAACAATAGGCAAATGCATGGCAAAATACTTTTCACTGGCTTTGAATCCAGTAGAAAATTAAGCGGGAAACTAGAAAAATGTGTGAGCCGTCAGCATGAATTCTGATATTTTATCTCCAAAGTATTCAGCAAGATTATAGCATCTACTTCTTTGTGTGTTGATAGCACATAAGGAGACTACAAAATATTTAAAATATATATCAAATACTATGCATTCTTGCAACTGATGTAAAGCAGAAAAGGAAAAATATCTGAAATATATGTGAGATAGTATGTATGTTTACAAACTGCTACGATCCAACAAATGATAAAGTATTTGCTTAGTTTGCTAAATCCCTTTAATATTGAGAACAATGACAATTTATTTATTTGCAACTTGTTAACTAGGAAAGTCCTGCTAAGCAAGTGTCCATTTTCTTCAAAGGCCTCAAGAAAAAAGCTACAACATAAAGTTTAACACCTTTCACACACACACACACACACACACACACACACACACACACACACACACACACACACACACACACATAAAATTGTGCAAGGTAAGAGGATTTTCTGGGCAGTGCAGTGGTGTAGTGGTTAACATTGTCACCTCACAGTGAAAGATTCTCTGGTTTGATTCTTGCTGGGGTGCCTTCTGTGTGGAGTCTGCATATCCTCCCTGCATTTGCGTGGGTTTCCGCTGGGTGCTCTGGTTTCCTCCCACATTTCAAAGACATGCAGTAGGTATGTTGTACACTCTAAATTGGCTCTAAGTGAGTGTGTGTGCATGCAAATGTGTGTGGTGCACCCTCTGATTAGGGTTGGGCCTTGGGCTAGCAACCTGAACCCATAAAAACCCGTAACGTCTACAGAAACAACGAGTGCTGAAAGGTGCTTGTTGCCCAATGTACCACATTGTCTGTAAATGAGAAAGAGAAGGATTTTCCACTGATAACAGAGATGTGATGGTCAAAGGCAAGTTGGTTGTTAACAAAGGCACCCAGGTCTCAGATAACTGGGTCAAATTAAAGTGGAATGTTATCAGTCTGGTAAGTTGTGGTAGGGGGGTTATGGTGGATTTGACAAAGGAAACTATACTGCATTTCTTAGCATTAAGGGTAAGACCATCATTAGAATGCCAAGCATTTGTATGGCCCATTTAGTGCTGGAGAATTTGAGTATAGTGTGGAATTTGATAACTACCACAGTCTGCAATCATCAGCAACTTGGTTGGCCATAACCATTTGATATTATTTTTCAAGTCAGAGAAGTATATATCAAAGATGAGAAGATTTAGGAACAAGCCCTGTAAAGGATCACCAGTGATGATTTTCTTTTTAGACCACATAACCCTGGCCTTAACAATATGGTTTCTGTGTCAATGATCCAAACATGGCGGATAGTGTCAAAGGTCTTGGCAAGGTCCATGAAGGTAGGATAGATCTATGCCCTTCATCCATAGCCTTGCCTATCTAATCTTACAATTCAACCAGGTTAAACAAATATTATCAGCCTTTTATAAAACTGAACTGATGTTTATCCCAGCATATAAGGTAACCTGCACTGTTGCTTATTAGTTCAGCTATAATATGTCCATAGCCTTGCAAATAACACAAACAAGACTAGCAGACCTGTAATTCCCAGGGTCAGTAAAGGTGGCACCTTTATACAAAGGTACCACAACTGCTGTTCTTCACATCTCAATGATGTAACCAGTGCAGAGACTCAGTTAACAGACTTGATACATTGGCTTTGCTGGGTGGAATTTGATACTTCTTAGCAACCCTCCTGGGAGAATCGACAGGCCACATGGAACTGGTGGTTTTAATTTCTAAAATAATAGAAAGGACTTGGTCTTGAGTGATTTTGAGAAGTTTGGTGTGATGAGGAATGTGGATACAGAGGCGAGGGTTGATATAGTGAAGATAGAAGAAAATGTGTCCCCAAGAATATTAGCAATATCTTTAGGGTCAGAGAGTGAAGTACTATTTGAGTTAAGTTCAGCAGAGTATTGTCAACTTCTAAGCTTCTTAATATAACTGAAGAAGGCCTAATGATTATTTCTGAACTGGTTGCACCCCTAAGTTGTACCTGGCTTTGTATTTCCTCATGGTTAATTATAAGGATGAAATGGAACTCTCTTACATATGATGAAGAGCTTTCTCTTTTCTTCTTCTTTCTTGTTACACTTTGTTGACCTGATGATTGTATGTTAAATATTTTTAATCTCTGATCATTTTTATATAGTCCAATAGCTGCAGAAGATTGCATGAACAGCCTAGAAGTCTTGTAGGTGTTAAGACTGTTACACAGGCATACATTATGCAGGATGATGTTTTAGCATTTTAACCCATGCCTGAGTGTTAGGAAGTACAGAGTCATTCATAACTTCTTAGTCTTTCTTGTAGGGCATGTTATCATCTGTTGTGGTCTAGCAGGACATTTCTTTCAGAGTGTTGCTCTAAGGTCATTATAAATCTATCTTATAAGTGTTTGTTTACACTGATATACAAGACCAGACATGCACATTTGATGGTATGCGCAAGTGTATTTTTATGTTTATATGTACAACTTCCAAGAAAATAAAGTTAGCATGCAGAACTATGCAGAATAAGGAATCCTTGTAAAACATACAATGCATTTCAAAAAAAGGACTGTGGTATGTGAATGTCCCATGCAATCATGCTCTAGCTGTCAAATGCTCGGCTTAACTGAACTTGAAGCTGTATGGCAGAATCTGTTTTCACCAATGTGTAGTGACCTCAGAGTTGATTGCAATAAGGAAGGGATACTGGAAACATGGTCCCTTGCATGAGAGGTATGGGGGACATCCTATCACAAAAACATGTTTAAATGAGCATGTAAATATTACTTCAGATCAGACATCTCATCTGAATGACATCCAAACCTATGTCTCTCATATTACAAACATGTATTTCATGGTTGAAGGTCATATTGACCCTCAACATAGATCTTTATGAATAGCACAATAGTGCCTTAGTTTTCATACATACTGACATATGTATACGCAAGTCCTTCTTAATTTATAATTTCACAGGTATTAGATTCATCAGATTTTGCAGATGACAGCCAGCAGTTTTCATAAAGTTCTCTGTAGCACTAGATATTCTTTCAAAAATAATTCACCTCCATGACCTTGTTAACCTGTACATGCATATCTGGATACAAACATTACATTATCATTAAATGAACCCTAAAAAATAAAACCCAAAGCATTAGCAATATAATTCAGATCTGTTATGACTAAATGTGAACTCTTTGCAATTTATGCCAAAATCACATGGTCTGTATGATTCTAACAGCTTGCTGGTTGTGCTGTAATTTACAGAGTCCCAGCCCTTAAAACTTGAAAAGATAGATGTACAACTCCTTGAAATCTAGCTTGTTAGGAGAGCAGCATCTTGACTGCTAAGCTTTTAAACTGACAGCTGAAAATCTGAGTAAATGTTTTTAGGAGGGTGATCCCCTCACTGTATTGATGTTGGGTACTATATCCCATGCATCCCTTGCTATCTAAAAATATTTGCTCTGAGTTCATGTTTTCATGCAGAAACTGGGACACTTCTATCTATATTAATAGGATAGTACTCTTGAGTTTTGACTTGTGATACCTGATCTGTGCAACACTTGATGATAGAAACTCAGGTACGCACCTTTTGGTGAGTTGCAGCTCAGGATAGTTATTGATACCCAAATCATATCATCTATATACAAAAATACAGTATGAGTATTAAATGTATTCCAACTGATAATTCTGAATCATTAAAATAATGATATTGACCTTGGAGGAGGTGTGGGTAAGGCTGTGCATATATCAGTTCCTTGAATCTGTAAATAATAATCTAAATTAAAGGTGAAAAAATAATGTATGCACTGAAGTCTTGAAATGTCATGAAATAGATCTTTACAGAGGAAGGGCATTCAACCAAACTCTGTTAAATATGTTTAAACCAACTGTATATATACTATTGATGTACATTAATCTGTGTGTGTGCATGCACATTCAGAAATGTTTAGTTTGATACACCCCTTGGTTAACATTCCTAATAGTATTCCTACAGTCATGCAGATCTCTAGACTCTTTATTTATTTATTTATTTATTGGCATTTGATTACCATAAAAGTCTGACTGGGTAGAAGCCATTTTCAGTGGAGGCCTGGGGAGAAAAGCTCTAAACTATTACAAAACATTTTAAGAACAATAATTTTGCAATCTTCAAAAATAAAACAAAAACATCTGCAGTTTAAATAATTATAACAAATTAGAAATAATATAAAAACATTGGTTAAGAATCTATACAGGTATATAACAATCATTTAATATTTAGAGAAATTTTAGACAGTTTGTAGAGAAATTAAAGGAAGGTTAGTCTAATAGAAATAGGAATTGAAATATAAAGTGAGGGGAAAACAGGCTTATGATATATTTAGAGAGAAAGTCAGGGAAGAGGATTTGATAGCAGTAAGGAAGTAAGTGAAGAAGGGAGCATAAGGAGGTATAAGGAACAAAAATGTACTTGACTACATTTAAAGATAACAGTTTATTCTGGGTGTGAGCCAGAATAGAGCCATATTTTACCTAGGAAGTCTTTCAGAGTGGTTTTGAAAGACGGGAGGAAGGGTATAGATCTGATAGATACAGGCCTTAGCAAACTTGTAAGAGTACAGACAATGCCCAGCAGATTTACTAGGTTTGAAGACAAACAGGTGTTTTTGGTCACTGGATCACAATGACTGACTGAGAACATAGTTGTATAAAATATTTTTTAGTGCTGGATAGGATGCTGGATAATTTTATGGGTGGTAAGAAGCTGTGTAGTGTGGTGTGGAAGAACCACCATGGCAGGGCTAGCCACCCAGCAGTGTAAATCATGGCTCTATATGATTGTCTCTGCTGAAGTGATGCTCCGACCCCATGTACAAAAAATGGGAGGAAGGGGCTGTGGATGGCTGGATGGATGAAGAAGCAGTGTATATGTTAGCTGATGTGGCAGTTCTAATCAATTTAGGCTTTTCAGTGCTATACAGTGGTGGGTTTTAAAAGGGGTATGTGCTGCAAATTTAGCAACTTTGTTGTAGCATCGTCCAGGTTTTAATTTTTCTGAAGCCTGGAGGTAAGTATGGATGGGAGCACCATAAAGAAGAATGGGGAGGAAATAAGTAGTGGGAAATGTAGTTTTAGTTGTGACAGCGAAAACGTTTTTGGATCTGTAAAGCATCCCTAGTTTCCAATGAGTTTTTCATTTGCAATTTTGTATAGGCAGGTTGAATGTAAGATTATCATCCACTGTCACCCTTAATAATTTGCTATGAGGAGTGACTTCAATAGTTTTATTATCAAGAGAGAGGACTTTACATTTTTTTTCATGAGAGAGGGATTTGGGGAAAAAAGTAGTAGTTTGGTCATTTTTGAGCTGAGCATGAGTTGTGAGTTATGAAGTCATATTTCAGTGGCTGTTACAGCTTCCTGAGTAATTTTTTGAGGTGTATCATGTTGTCAGTTGAGCAAATGAGAGTGGAAACATCTGCATATTGAATTAGGGTGGCCTATTGTGTGGATTTACAGAGGATGTTGGTGAAAATGTTAAAGAGGAGGGTACCAAGGATAGAGCCTTGTGGTACACCGGTGGTGACTGGGAGGTAAGGAAAGAATGTATAGTGCCATTTTACTGACCTGATACCAAGTGGATGGGTACTCTTGTGCAAAGAATGGTTGGGTTATTAGTAAAACTATTATAGACTGATGTGAATTCAACATTATTGGTTTTGAGGCACTGAAAATTTGTGGCTGTCAGATCCATGAACAGTGCTGAAAAACTCTTTAAAGTGGTAAATCTGTAGTCCAGAAACTACGTTAAAGTATCCAGTATGAGCAGTGAAATGTGAAAGTTCAAGAAACCCTAGGTTTAAAGTTACCTGAACCCAGATAATGCTCTCAGACTTTGATTTTTTTTCAGGAGAGGCTGGATTTAAATATTTTGCTCTTTTTCAATATTTAGTCATTGCTGGTGTAGGCCTGGGGATTCTGGCATCAATGCAGTATATCTTTGCTCTTTAACATCTTATCCAGAATTCCCATAACTTTCCTACCAAAAAGCAAGCACCTTTTATTTTTGTGACTACAGTCACCATTTGGAGAGATCTTTATGCCTAGGAAAATAAAATCTGTCACTGTTTCCACTTCTCTCCCATTTATTTTCAAAGAACTGGTAGGCTTAGATGACTTAATTTTAGTTTTTTGATGATAAGCAACAAACCAGATTTTGCACTTTCTGCTTTAACCTTCATCATCAGGTTCTTCAACTCTTTCTCACTTTCAGCCATCTGAGTGCTATTATCTGCATGTCTAAGATTGTTAGTATTTCTCCCAGCAATTTTGATTCAAGTGTCTGATTCATTTAACACAGTATTTGCCATTATATAGTCATTGTATAAACTGAATAAATAGGGTAACAATATATAGCCTTGTTGTACTTTACTATTTCTGAACAAGTTAGTTGTTCCATATTCAGTACTAACTGTTGCTTCCTGTTTTGCATGCAGATTCCTCAGTAAGCAAATAATATGACCTGATATTCCCATTTCTCAAACAGCTTGCCAGAGCCTGTTATGGTTACACAGTCAAAGGTTTTACAGTAGTTAATAAAGCCGAACAGAAAAAGTTTCTGGTACTTCATTGCTTCCTTCATTATCCATTGGATGTTGACAATTCTCTTGTACTTCTGCAACTTTTAAAACCAGCTTGCACATCTGCCACTTCTTGGTCTATATATTGCTGGAGCCTAGCTTGCAGAATCTTGAGCATTACCTTGCTAGCATGTGAAACAAGTGCAATTGTTTAATTTGAACATTCTTCAATATTGTTCTTTTTTGGGATTGGAATATAAACTGACACTTTCCAATCCAATGGCCAGTGTCCTGTTTTCAAGATTTGCTAAAAATTCCATGCAGCACTGTAACAGCATAATTTTGCAGGATTTTCAACAATTCAGCTATATCTCCATCACTTTCTGTAGCCTTGTTATTATCAAGGCTTTCAAAGGACCATTTAAATTTACTTTTGTGATCTCTAGCTTTAGGTCAGAGAATACACCATTGTATGTGTTGTTGTTGTTGGGCTTCTTCTTATATTGATCCTTTGTATATTACTGCTACCTATTCTTAATATCTTCTGCATCTGTTTTGTTCCGCCTTTCTTTATCTTTTATCATTCCCATTTTAAAGCTGGAGGTTTTCTTTAATATCATCTATCTTCTCGAACAGATCTCTTGTCTATCCCTTCTGTTGTTTTCTTTCAGTTCTTTGCATGTCTCATTTGAATAGGCCTCATTATCTCAGTCACAGCCCATGCACTGGTAGAATGAAGTCAATCAGCCTACAAGGCAGCCCATTCAACATTACGATGACACACATTTATACTGCTACTGACGTGGAGGAGGATAATTCATTTTATGAGGATCTGCAGCACCTTTTGGAAATAACATCCAAAAAATATATTACATTCATCACAGGTGACAAGAATGCTAAAGTCGGTAGTCAGTATAATTGGAATAATGAGCAGGTTTGACAATAGAATACACAATGAAGTGGGACATAAACTGGTAGAATTCTGTTAAGATAATTAACTAGTCATATCAAATATTCTCTTTCAACAGCCTAAGAGATGGCTTTTACACATGGATACCACTAGATAGTCAGTACCAAAATCAGATTGACTATATACTTTGCAGTCAGTGATGGAAATGTTCTACAGAGTCAGCAAAAACAAGACCTGGTCCTTACTGTGTTGCATACCATTAGTTTCTTATTGTAAAGTTTTGAATTAAATTAAAGAAAAGAAGCAAAATGTCCAGGACAGTGAGATATGAGCTCAACAATTTCCAAACGAATATGCATTGGATGTGAAGAAAAGATGTAAGAGATTAGACCTCATGGACAGAGTACCTGAAGAACTATGGGCAGAAGTTTGGGATAAGCCCAACTGCAATCTGACCTTACTTTCTTAATTCTTGGCTAAGCAACCATAAGCTACTAATTAAGCCCTCCAAACCAAAAAGTATGACATTTAGAACCTCACAAAACCTGGAAAAACCCTAAAAATGTCAACATCTCAGATGTCAGTAATACCTAAATACAGTGGTGTGACAACAGTGAGGCACATGGAGCAACTAACTATGCACAAAGTGTTAGAGGGCATAATTGAGAGCTTGTGCAGAACCTGTTTTTTTTCTTAGTCCCAAAATTCCAATACTTTAGTGCTTCATCTTTTCTTTTTTTGCTCTTCACTTGAAGAGCTGGGGGGTGGGGTGGGGGTCAGTACTTAGAGGACCGGCACTGGGAGCTGGCTGAGCCAGCTATGGCTGTGCCTCAGTATAAACATAAACAACCATGATCTTTAAATACTAAACCATTAAGGACCCATGTCACAATATTTAGTAGGAGTGAGCATATTAAGGCAAATATGATTTAGTTAGTTGAAACAGCATTAGAAGTAGCTAGCCAACCTCATTTGGTAGCACATGACTAGACAGTGAGAATGAAAGCTGAACGTCTGAAAGAAGAATTATGGATGAAGGAGGAAGAAAGGTAGCATGCATGTTGTACTAGGAATGTAAGAGCACGGTCTGCAGATTGTTTTGGGGACACAGAAGAATTTGTTTTAGATGATGAAAAAGAAAATGAAGAAGAGAAAAGTAAAGTAATCATTGCAGAAATGGATTTGGGAAATGAACTAAAGAAAGAACATTGAAGTAGCACATGGTTCAAGTAACAACTGTATTAGACTTTGAAAAAAATTGACATAGTGAAGACCTGTCAGAGTTTCAAAGGAAAAAAAAAGGAAAGTCAGGACAGTAGGACATGGTAAAGCAATAAAAATATTGGAATATTGCAGTCATTTTAGACACTGAGAGCGGAGTTGCTGACTACTGAGACTTGTCTGCATATATCGACTGGGCACAAGCTGATTTAAGTATACTTTTCTCTGCACTTATTTAAGATTTGATTCAGTAAATATTGTGTGTCTTTGATTCAGTAAATATTGTATGTCTCTGTCTATCTGCAGTTATTTCCCCACCCCACCTCTCTCTTTCCTGTTATGGTGTTAATCTTGGTGGCTTTGGAATTGCCCGCCCCTGCTGTAAATCTGTTTTTGCACACTCCTCCTGGACCCATCTCATTAGCTCACTCAACTGAGTACAGTGAGATCATATTTTGATTTTAGATACTCCTACCAGTCCCATCTCCTCTGCTGTGTACAGAAAGAGTACTTGAGAAGGACATTCCCCTATAGTACCTTAATCTGTTCTGTTTCCTCCCTCTGCAAAAAAAAAAAAAATTCCACTTCATAGGTTCATAGGTTCATAGGTTCATACTAGGCTATCTGCCCTGGGGCATTTATAAGCCTAGCCCAACTGTGTTTGGCTTACGCCACCCCTTGATTTGAGTATACTGTGCCCTTTTTAAAGTTTAGTTTACTGTGCCTCTGTCTAATAGTGACACAGAAGTAATCCCCGGGACAAACCTACGATCCCCCATCCACTCATCAAGATTCTTCTTGAAGAGAGTCAGTGAGGTGCTCTACCTAACATGAATTGGAATTCTATTCCAGAGCGAAGGGAGCCTCTGGGTTATGAATCTGTCCCTCCAGCATGTTCTATTTATTTCTGTGCTGAGGTTCAAGTCCCTCAAGCGCATGGCTCTAAGGGATTTAGATTTACTGAGGTGGAGCATGTCCATTAATTCTGGGTTGGACATAGCTTTATATGTCAGGCATAGATCGCCTTGAAGTAGGCGGTATGCAACTGAGTAGAGCTGGAGTTTTTTTAACTGAGCAGCATATGGCATCTGTTTAAGTCCCTTGATCCTCCTGGTGAGGTACTTTTGGGGTCTTTCTAATTTCTGCAGGTGTCGGGTAAGGTACATCCCAAAGGGGGCACTGTATTCTATGATGGGCCTGATGAGGGATGAATAAAGGGGCACGACTACCTCTCTTGATCTAGATGCGAATCCTTTCATGATGAGGTGGGCTATGTAGAAGGTCTTTCTAACCACTTTGGCAATGTGGTTGTCAAAGGAGAGACTGCTATCAACTTGGGTCCCCAGATCCCTAATTACTTTCTCTGTACTTAATGGTTACCACCTATGTGGTAATTTGTGGGCACATTGTTTTTGCCAAAGGGTATGACTATACACTTTTTGGCATTTAGCTTTAGACCATGGCTCTGGCACCAGTTATCCGACTCTGCGAGACCTTTTTGAAGGATGTTTGTGTCAGCTGGAGAGTCAATTATGGTGCCCAGTTTGCAGTCATCTGCGAACTTGGTGAGCCATAGTCCTCCCACATTGGCCTGTACCTCAGAAAAGTAAATACCAAACAAGAGAGGTCCCAGGACAGAACCTTGTGGGATGCCACTTGTGACCGGTTTCGAGTCTGACATGGCTCCAGCAACTCTGACTCTGTGGGTTCTGTCTTTGAGCCAGTTTGCGACCCATCTTGTGACATAGGGGTTTATATTTAGCTGGCTAGCTTATCTATGATGCCCGAGTGGGGTATTGTGTCAAATGCCCTTGCGAGGTCCAGATAGGCTGTGTGGACTACCTTCCCTTCATCTATGGCCTTGGTGACTGTTTCGAAGAAGTCAACCAGGTTCAAAAGGCAGGATCTGCCCTTGACGAAGCCAAATTGGGTAGGATCTAGTGTCTGTAGGTCTCCAATGTCTTTGTTTATGAGCTCCATGATGATCCTCTCCATAGCCTTGCAGACTAGGCTAGTCAGGCTTATGGGGCGATAGTTTCCAGGGTCCGCAGAAGCGCCACCTTTGTGGAGTGGGACCACTGTTGCTGTACGCCATTCTTTGGGCACATATCCTGTAGTGAGGCTGAGATTGTACAGCAGTTTTACTTGAGGGATTAGTTCTTCTTGGAGTTCATGTAGGATGCAACCTGGGATGCCATCTGGTCCCATGGAATCAGTGTTTTTTGCTTTGGAGAGGGCGGCCTTCACCTGAGCATTAGAGATGTTTGGGAGGCTGCACTCTGCTGGGATAGATACTTGCTCTTTTGGGGGGGCGGGGGTGGAGAAGTTTGCACTGAACCTGTCTGGCAGGATATTGGCGATGTCTGTGGGTTCAGTGTATTTTTTTAATCAACTCAGAACAAGTCTGGGAGTTGCATCCCAGGTTCCTAACATAACTGAAAAAAGCCTTATGATTGTCTTTAGTGTCCTGTGCAATTTTTCTCTCGAAGCGGGCCTTGGAGGATTTTATGAGGGATCGTAATTTTTTGCTAGTACTGATCAGAGATGCCTTCCCTTTTAGGGATTTTGCTCTATCGTGTAGTAGCTTCCTCCTTCTGTTGTACAGTTTATTTATGGCTGGGGTCCTCCAGAATGGACGCCTGCCTTTGGATGATTGGGTCGTGATTTTGTTTGGGATAGCATGATCCATGCATTCCTGGAGATGTCCGTAGAATGCGTTTATATAGGATTCTGCAGTTTGGGCCATAGTTTCCACTTGCCCTGGGGCCTTGAAGGATTCCACTTCAGTTTTGAGAAGTGTGAAGTTCGCTTTTGAGAAGTTTTTCACTGTGGTTTTCTGGGCTGGGGGTGGGGTCGGGATGTGGATATCCAGTGAAATTAATTTATGGTCTGATCTTACCAATGAGCAAAGAGTCCCCATGTTGGTGATGATCAGGTCTAGTATGTTTTCCCCTCCTGTTGGAGTGGTGACTAGTTGTTCCATAGAATTTGAGTTTATAAATTCCTGGAACCTTTGGGCTAAGGTGCTGGGGCTTCAGTAATGCTCCCAGTCTATGTTTGGATAGTTGAAGTCACCCAATATAATGGTGTTCGGAGAGATCTTCATGTTCTCCAATGTTTTCAGGAAAGTCAAGTGGGATTCCTGAATTTGAGAGGGTGGTCTGTAGGATGCTATAAACTGAAAAGCAGTCTTGCCCACTGTTAGTTGCACATGGATGGTCTCTGATACTTTGTGCAATGCCACTAACCTGGAGGTGTGGATATCCTTGATAAATATGGAAACTCCCCCTCCTTTTGTGGTTCGGTCTGGGTTTTGTCTTTATACTGTGGCATCATTCTAGGTGAGGGTAAGATGCTGCTCAAGATCAGGGTCATATCGGCCTGGGCTACATGATCATCTGCTTTACTGTATTTGTGTTTCTTCCTACTTTATTACCTTATTTTGCTTTTGCCTCTTCTTAAAAGTACTCAATTGAATTTATTCTGCTGCCTTTATTACTGCTTGTTAGTAGCCTAATTAAATTGTAACTATTATTCTAAGGCCTTTAGTTTAAGCACTTGGGCTTCAAACAGTTGTTTTACATTAGGAAGGCTTGTGGTCTGCACTGTTGTGACAGGACAGGTAGTGTACATCCTTCTAAGTTGGGAACTGCTGATTGAAGGCTCAGTGTCTGTTATTCTAAAAGTGTATTAGTTTTGGGTTAAGCACTTGGGCTTCAGGCCAGTTATTTTGCATTAAGAAGGTTTGTGGTCTGCACTCTTGTGGGAGGAGAGGCTAGATTCTGCCCTTCTGAGCTGGGAATTTCTGGTTAAAGGCTTATTGCGCATGCTCACTTGAACTGTTTCTTTATGAAATTGGTATGCCTTGTTTGCTGTAGCATAGACTAGATTCAGGCCTGCTGGATCTAGCTTTGTTTGTATAACTTGTGCACTGATCCTTGCCATCTTTTTTGGAGAAGGTTTCTCTGTACCCTAGTGGCAGGATTCTGCAGTTAGAACTTGTCTGATTGAAGACTGCTGGAACAGGGCTCAGTTTAGAGCTTTTTAACTGGTTAATTGGGTAAAGTGTGTATCTGCTCTATTTTCTGAAAAAAATATATATATATACTTGTTTCCTGCCTTTCCTGAACTAGTATAGTCCAGTTTTCAGGTTATTGCTGAATCCAGGGCTATGTTACAAGATTCTGTGTTGTACATACCTTACTTTGATAGAAGGAAGTTTTTCTGTTCACCTGTGAGAGAGGGGAGCTTTGAGCAGCCTATCTGTCCATGGAGGAGTGGTTTCAGCCCAGGAATTAGTAGTTTATTGGCCATTTTGGGCTAATTTTGATTGTATCTGCTCTATTTTCTGAAAAAAAACAAAAAAAAACAAAAAAAAAATACTTGTTTCCTGCCTTTCTGAACTAGTATAGTCCAGTTTTCAGGTTATTGCTGAATCCAGGGCTGTGTTACAAGTTTCTGTGTTGCCCATACCTTACTTGGATAGAAGGAAGTTTCTCTGTTTACCTGTGAGAGAGGGGAGCTTTGAGCAGTCTATCTGTCCCTGGAGGAGTGGTTTCAGCTCAGAAGTTAGTAGTTTATTAGCCATTTTGGGCTAATTTCTATGTCTTTCACTTCCCTGCTATAAAAAAATGCATTTGCACGGTTTTGCGCACTGGGCATTGCTGGTTAACTAGAGTTAAACTATTCTCGGCTCCACAAAGTCTACTCTTTAATTTTTCCCTTGGAACTAGACAAACCTTCAACTTTAGCACTCAAACCATACATTTCACAGTCAAGCACTTGCTTAAAACTCATAGCAAGCAATAATTAACCCTAGCACTAGACCCCCCCCATACTGTCCAGAAGAACAAGGATCTCTATTCGTCCCCACCAGCCAATCAGAAAACAGCTTACTCTACCTACTCAGGCATGTCCAAAGGGCAGCTTCCGGTGTACTCTCCAGTCCAACTGGTGAATCTGGGCATTTTGAGGCCATGTTACAACTGCCTCATGTACACAAACAACCCTCTCCTCCTACCACCAAACAATAATATATACGAGAGATGCAATTATACAGCCAAACTGGAGGCAAAGCTCTCTCAACCCAAGACTGGAACTGACAGTCAAGAGGAGAAGGGTAATACTTGCAACACACCACCAGTCTCACATAGACCTAATAAACCAACACCGGCAAATAACACACATGAATACATGAAAGCATACTTGGAGGCTCTAAATAAAAATCTGCAAAAGCAACAGAGACCTCCAAAGCAAACATCCAAGCAACCTCCACACCCCATCACCAACCATGAAACACATACTTCACATAATCAGTGTGCCACGCAATCACAGCCCTTAAGGCAAAATAACATACCCAACACACTAATAATAGGTGACTCTATAGTCAGGCACACTGATGTCCCACTAACTAGGCTGGACAAGGAGAATTTTACAGTTAACTGCCTGTCGGGTGCCAGGATCTGCTACATAACACAAGCACTCAGGTCACTCCAGAACAAGTACAAATATGACTCTGTCATTGTCCATGTTGGTGTGAATGACCTCAGATGTACCTCTCTGGACTACATGAAAAGAGACATGGAAGAGATCTCTGATCATGTAGCGCAGGCCGGTATGACCCTGACCCTGAGAAGCATCCTGCCCTCACCAAGAATGATGCCACAATATAAAGAAAAAATTATCAATTTCAACAAATGGCTAAGTTTCTGGTGTCATTCTAAGGGGATCCAGTATCTGCCACCTGGGATGACATGCTCGACAAGCCATGTTGCTTCACAAGAGATGGCTTGCACCTGTCACCCTTAGGCTTTTGAATACTGACCAAGGCTCTTGCCTCCCCCATAGTGCCTTTTTTAGGCAAGGCTCAAAAGACAAACCCACCACCATAAATAGCACAAGTAACCAAAAACTGAGGGTAATGCTACTCAATGTTAGAAGTCTAAACCTCAGAATGCATGCACTCGAGGCACTCCTCAGTATGGATAGCATTTACATCTGTGCAGTAACAGAAACCTGGTTTAAGGCTCCTGAGAGCATCCCAGCACTACTAGGCTATAACTCATACCATACCTTTCGGCCACAGAACCAGGACCGAAACACAAAAGGTGGGGGTGTATCCATATTCATCAAGGATACCCACACCTCCAGGTTAGTGGCGCAGCACAATGCATCAGAGATCATCCATGTGCAACTAACAACGGGCAAAACTGCAATCCAAATTGTAGTTTGCTACAGATCACCCACCATGACCCAGGACCCCTATTCCACATTTCTGGAGACACTGGGAAATATGAAGGTCCTACCAAACACCCTAATACTGGGTGATTTCAATTACCCAAACATAAACTGGGAGAACTGCTCAAGTACTAACTCCCTTGTCCAACGCTTACTAGAATTTATAAACTCGAATGCCCTGGATCAACTGGTCAACACCCCCACCAGAGGAAACAACATATTGGACCTGGTCATCACCAACATGGGCGACTGGTGTTCCACACCGGAGGTCAACCCCTCGCTGGTTAGATCAGACCATAGACTAATCACTCTGGATATCCACATTCCACCCTCACCCCCAATCAATGAAACTACAGTGAAAAACTTTTCAAAAGCAAACTTCACATTACTTAAGACCGAAGTGGAAAGGATCACAGCCCCCGTGCTAAAGGACAATGCTGTCCAAGCTGCTGAAACCTTTACAAAGACACTCTATGCACATCTGCAGAAATGCATGGATCATGCTATCCCAAGTAAAACCAAGACTCACTCTTCCAAGAAAAGGAAACCAGTCTGGTGGACCCCTGCCATAAACAAGCTATACAATAGAAGAAGGAAACTAGTGCAGAAAAGAGTAAAATCCCAAGAAGGAAAAACATCCCTGATCAGTATCAGCAAGAAACTATGATCCCTCATTAAATCATCCAAGGCTAGTTTTGAAAGCAAAATTGCCAATGACTCCAAAGATAACCACAAAGCGGTCTTTAGCTATGTCAAGAACCTAAGTGGAAACTCTCAGATCTGCTCTGAGTTAGTGCAGAATGGCACAAAATACACTGAACTGACTGATATTGCCAACATTCTGGCAGACCGGTTTAGTACAAACTTCACCCCCCCTCACCCCCTAAAGGGCCCATAACCATACCAGAAGAATGTAGGGCCCTGTCAGTCACCAACACACAGGTTAAAACAGCCCTATCCAAAGCCAAAAACACAGCTTCAATGGGACCGGACGATGCCCCAGGCTGTGTCTTACAAGAGCTCCAAAATGAACTAACCCCTCACCTAAACACACTGTTCAAACACAGCCTCTCTACAGGCTACGTACCCACAGAGTGGTGCACAGCAACAGTCATCCCACTCCACAAAGATGGAGCCACAATGGACCCCAGGAACTATTGCCCTATAAGCCTGACTAGCCTGGTCTGCAAGGCTATGGAGCACATCATCATGGAACTCATTAACAGAGACATTGGGAACCTCCAAACCTTGGACCCTACCCAGTCTGGCTTTGTTAAGGGCAGATCATGCCTCCTAAACCTGGTGGACTTCTTTGAGACAGTTACCAAGGCATTAGACGAGGGAAAGGAGGTCCACACAGCCTACCTAGAACTTGCAAAGGCTTTTGACACCATTCCCCATTCTAGTATTATAGACAAGCTCACCAGCTTGAACATAAACCCCTACATCACAAGATGGGTTGTCAACTGGCTCATGGATAGAACCCACATGGCAAGAGTTGTAGGCTCTACATTCGACTCTAAACCAGTTACAAGTGGCATCCCCCAGGGCTCAGTACTAGGACCCCTTCTGTTCGGTATATACTTCTCAGAGGTACAGGCAAGCATAGAAGGACTATGGCTGACCAAGTTCACAGACGACTGCAAACTAGGGGCCATAATTGATTCTCCGGCTGATACAGACACCCTCCAGAAGGGTCTCACTGAGATGGATACCTGGTGTCAAAATCATGGCCTCAAGTTAAATGCCAAAAAGTGCATAGTCATCCCCTTTGGAAAAAATAAAGTACCCATGAACTACCACATAGTTGGTAGTCCCCTAAATATAGAAAATTAATAAGGGATCTGGGGACCCAAGTAGATAGTAATCTCTCCTTTGATAATCATATTGCCAAGGTGGTTAGAAAATCCTTCTATGTGGCCCACCTAATCACAAGAGGGTTCGTATCTAGAACAAAAGAGGTTATTGTGCCTCTCTACTCATCACTCATTAGACCCATCATAGAATACAATGCCCCATTTGGGATGTACCTTACAAGACACCTGAAACAGCTGGAAAGACCACAAAAGTACCTCACCAAGAGGATTACTGGCCTCAAACAGATGCCCTATGCAGCCCGACTCAAGAAACTCCAGCTGTACTCGGTTGCATACCGCTTACTCAGAGGTGATCTCTGCCTGACATATGAGGCCATGTCCAAACCAGAATTGATGGACATGTTCCACCTAAAAAAAAAAACAAAACCCGGAGAGCCACATGCTCTAGAGATATAAACCTCACCACAACAGTAAATATGACATGCTGGAAGGATAGATTCCTATCCCAGAGACTCCCCATGCTTTGGATCAGGATTCCAATATACATCAGGCAGAGCCCCTCACTAACACTCTTCAAGAGAAACCTTGATGGGTGGATGGGAAACAGAAAATTTACCCAGGGGATCACTGGTGTGGCTCTGTTGGACAGTGGTGCAGGGAACTAATGGCTCTGCTGGACAGAGGGACAGGGAACTAATCTAAGGGGGTGGCAAAAGCCAACACATTCTAGCTAGGCTTATAAATGTCCTTGGGCAGATAGCCTAGTATTTACCTATGAACCTATGAGTTAGGGAAGAGAGAAAAGAGATTTAGAGTTTATAGGAAAAAAAAAAACAGGAAAAAGAAGGTACAGAAAGAAGGCCACTATTTATAGGAATGGAAACAGATGATAAACAGAACTATGAATACAATAAACAAGTTGACAGGTTCAGAGCAATGCCAGATTGTTTTAAGTCAGTAAAGGTCTGAAGTATGTTTTATTCAAAATATTAGAATATAACATGTAAGAATCTATGAACAGAATGAGAGCACAGATTATGGTTTGGACTATATATTTAAAACGATAAAACGGAAGATGTTAACTTTTGGAAGATTAAAGGGTATAAGGAAGTTCTATATGGAGAGCGGTTGCAAATTAATTAGTGTATATTTCATCAGATTTAAATTGGAAGAAAATGAATGTAGATGAGGTTAACATGTTTTAGTTGAAAGCCGCTTTGGTGGTGTAGAGGGATAAAGTCTTGACAATGACCCAGCTGACTTGGGTTGACAAACTTCACGGAACCCATTATATATATATATATATATATATATATATATATATATGTATATATATATATATATATATATATATACACACACACACACACACACACACACACACCCACACACACACACACACACACACACACATATATATATATATATATATATATATATATATATATATATATATATATGTGTATATATGTGTGTGTGTGTGTGTGTGTGCGCAAGAATTCATTAAAGTCTATTTTCTGATAAGCTGCATTGTTTCTTAGTTCAACAGAGATATCAGCCTTTTTGCTATACATAAACAGACTTCCTACAATCTAATCATCACTGTGTACATCAATGACATGCTACAAACACATAATAAATGATTTGCTAATTTGAACTGAGGCATATACAATGACTTTTCTTTAATTTGAAAATGGGTTATAACTAATAAACTATTAAGACAGCAAAATGCAGTTATGATTTTGGAGCCACTGACTGCATTATCACTTTAAAACATTCACAAAGCATCAAAGGGTACATAAATCTCCTGAATGATACATTGTTGTTTTTCTTTTTTTTTTTCAAAATCATACTAACCTGATGACTGCTAAAGTACTACAACAATTCAAGGAAGTATATAGTATTTTACACCCGCTCACAACCAAAGCCTATTGATCAACTGCCATCAATTACTCCATTCCCAAATTAGAATATACCTTACCCATTATAGCCCCTCTTTCAGACCCATACAGTGTCACAATCCAAACAACTGAGGATAAAATTTTCAGATTTAGTCATCTTGCCAGTCCCTGTGAGCAGCATTGCCATTCTGTACAAAAGGCAAAGTGGTTGGCTATCTCAGCCAGAGCCATGTACCTGATGAACGCCATTACTTTTTAAACTGCTTAAGGATAACTGCCCCTTTGTATCATCTCCTTGGTAAACATGTGCCACAGTATGTATGTTTGCTGTTTATATGCAGCATGCACATTTGCAGGGGTGAAGGGCATAGACGTTTGTGGATATATCATCTGTACTGTACTGTATACAAAGTACAGATGATGGGTTCAGATTCCTGTCTGTTGAAGAATATAACCTCTGGAGGCCCAGATTGAAGTTCATTGACAATGTGGATTCAGATGACTAAGCCCAGCATCATCTGCAGACCTGTTATTCTCTGCAATGCTTGCACTATGGTGTTTAATTTTTGTGGGTAGCGGGGAACATTATTATCTTCCCACTTGATGCAGAATGCAACTTAATTCTGTACCCATATCCTGTCAACAAATGACATTGAGATACACGCAATATCCCAAGAGGGTTGCAGAAAAGTTCATGTGGCAATGATACAGAGTTGTGGAAACCATGGTATCTAGTAGGACGAACCATTTCTGCTAATCCATAGGAACCAGTTCCACATGAATTTTATCAGAGTTGTGGTAAAGGGTGGCTCTGTCAACTCCATACCAATGAAGGAGATCTGGATAGCTTAGGCCAACAAAGCTAGGTTCACGCTGAGGATGAGTTGTGATGTGGTACCAGCATCTACTATATTTTTTCTGTGCCACACAGCCATCCTTGCAGCATTACACAATATATCAGTCAAGTCCTATGTGTTCCAAAGTTTTAACAAGTACTATTTTATCTGTATGGCATTTATTAATTACGTTTAATGTGTCTATGAACTGAGTACAGCCTTATAGTGTGTTCCTTTATATGGCTCCATTGTTACTTTCATTATTTTAGGTAGGCTGAGTTGTGCTAAATAATATGTTGTTGATCAGTCTGATGTATTATTTTATATCAGTTCATGAATTATAAATCATTTTCAGTCATCCACCAGCACTATACATCTGCACTCTTTGCAAAACCTGTTCAAGAATCGAGTCTATAGTATTTGCCATACCCTTAGTAACTATATGACTCCCCATACAATAAAGTGAATAATAATGTAATTGAAAAGGCTTAATATTTTCTATCCTTCTCCGTTTCTCCCCTCTGCTTGTAGAGAGTAACAGTTTCATCCCTCTGTTAATACAGATTACAAGCGTGTAACTTACAAGAATGAAGTCACATACTCCTAGAATGTCATCACATCTTTTCTGTATTTTCAGTATTCATAACATTGCCCCTACAGCATTTTACAAATCTTCTGTCACAGACGAGACACGTTTCATCATTTAGTCAGGCCCTTAATTTGCTATAATGTTAGATAATGAATAAATCGAAGTATCCTGCAATCATACAAGTTCAAAGGGCAGTTGCACTGATATTCTTTAATAGTGTGAAAGTCCTTTATTTAACATGTTTACACTCATGATGAACCAACCACAAATCTACTGCATTTCTTGTCATTTTCCTCTTTCGTGTGTGTGTGTGTGTGTGTGTGTGTGTGTGTGTGTGTGTGTGTGTGTGTGTGTGTGTGTGTGTGTGTGTGTGTTTTGAATACTTCAGTACCCTGACCTTTCTGACTGTCTTCAGCACTTGTTATGGCTTGGTTAATGGGATGTCATTTTTTTTTCTTCTTAGATTCTGGGTCAACAGTGGTTTGCCATACCTCTCAACTGACAGAGTTTTGCAGAATGTCCAGATTTTTGGCTAAAATTTTTGGTCTTTTCCTCATAAAATGTGTGGGTTTTCTGGCAAATCACTAGGATGATCTGAAGACTGAAGTCAGTAAATAAGATATGCATTTGAATTTCAGACTTCAAATCCTTCAGAAAATGTATGTTAAAACAAACCCTGTTCCCCTAGCAACTTTCTAAGTTTATATGAGCAATATTTAAAATATGTCCCTATTTTTGGGCCTTCGCCCCCTCATTTTGTTGGGCTTTGTCCAGATTTCATACCCTAAGAGGTTGAGAGGTACGCCATGGCTTTTCTGTCTGGTCTTCATTCTTTGTTCCTCTCAATGTTTGTTTGTTTGTGGCATTTTTTCTGTCTATTTCTTCCATAGCAGGCTGTTCAGTCTTAGACGTAACATCCTTCACATGGTCCCTCCTTTCTTTTCCTTGCATTTTCTCATGGTTATGTTCATGTTGCTTCATTTCTCTCTTCTACTTTAACCATCTCATTCACATATGAACAAGCCATCTCTTCAGTTTCTACTACATCGCCATCATCGCTCACCTGTGTTAAACTGCTTTTCGTCCTCGACATTCCTGCTTGACTTTCCACCCATGAATATTCCTCATTACTGTGAACTTGCTCTACAAGTACAGGACACATTTTTATGGTGACTCTCTTCAGTGATATAACTGCATTGTATAAACCCAATATATCTGTCATTTTCACACGCAAAACCGTGATATATTTCTGCAAACTGCTAAGATATCATACCTCTCAACTGTCCAGATTTTTGCCTCTTGTTTTTGGTCTATTCCTCATACAATTTTGAGGTTTTCTGTACTTTTGTGGCATACCAGTAAGGACTGAATTCACTAACTAATGACAGGAATTTGAGTTTCATAGTTCATATTCTTCAGAAAATGCATGGTAACACAAAGCTCTTTATTCTAGCAACTTTCTAAGTTTATAAGAAAAATATTTAAAATCTGTCCAGATTTTTTGTGCTAAGAGGTTGAGAGCTATGTTCTATATAAACCAAAGAACAGTTATCTAAACCTAAAAACATATGGAATACTATATGTCACCAGCTACCCTGAGATATATGTTCAGTTTACATCCTCAAGTTCCTACATCTAGGTCACCCCAAAATAGGACAGAGTCTTTGAAAATTGTATATTATTTCTGGAATTGTTACATTATAGGGCAGTAGACAACTTAATACCCTCATATTTATACATGCCAATCAGAAACTGACCCCAAGTGATAACTGATGGAATAAATATAAACTTTGACCAATGTTTCCTTAATGTATGCCCCTCTGCCCTTTAAAAGACAGCTACCGCTATGCAGAATTCTAAGTGACTTACTGGTAGGTTCTTTACTGTCCACATGCATTTCTTCTGAACAGTAAAATGTGAAAAACAGTTCATTAGAAATAAAGTACCAGTCAAGGAACTACATGTAAGGTACTCCCTGTACTTGATATGCACAATGTTAATGCAAATGAGGTATGTATCCCGGAGATAGTTTAAAGCACCCTTGTACTGTACCTAAGATGCACAAAGCTAATGCTTGATGTACACCTCTCTGCTGTCTTTGTTACTTTTATAAATGAGTGCAGAAATAGTTTGGATTTAATAGCTCTGATATGCAATGTGCCTTGGTTCCCTCTTGGCTCCCTTGTTGTTCACAGTCCACATGCTACTGCTTACAGAGGCCATTATAGGGAGAGATATATATTATCTATTTTATGCCTATCCATGTCTGAAGGCCAAGTACTGGATATTATAATGCTGACTGTTTGGATTCTACTGTTCACTTGTTGAGGTCTAACTGCCTAATGCTTAACCAGATGAAAATTGAGGCCCCTTTGCTTCCTGCCTGAGCCCATTTTTCAGATCTTCCTCTGTAATAACTCTTGACTACATATGAGACAGACAATGAAGTTTATTTCTCAGGTCTGTTATCCAGGAATGATCTTTGATTTACTCAACTGGACCAGCTGTCATCAGTCATCCTATTTCTGTCTTAGGAATGTTGCTTAGATCAGACATCTCATAGTTTCCTTAGACCTGGCCACAATGGTAAATGTGCTGGTTCTGTAATGTCATGTATCCTGGGCTTACAGATAGTGACTTAGTAGATCTGCAATGGTGCAGAATTCTACAACCATATTATTCACTGGTTCTTCTAGGACCAGTCGAGTAATTCTAGCTCTGCAGGATCTGCCTAGTTTCCAGCTGTATTCAGGAGTATTTTTAACATCTTGGATCTCATCTTCTGGGGTCTTCATGGTATGGTTCCTTTTTACTTAAATAAGCTGTTAAGACCCTATGTCTTGGCTAGGCATCTTAGATAATCAGCTGAGAGGATGCAAGCTATCCATGGACTAACCTTGAAACACGGGGCCTAGTTTCATTTTCTTCCTAATCTCAACTCTGTCAAACCAGCTACCCTCTATAATTGGGGCAAATGCATTCAAGAGCTCTTTTATGTGGTCACTCAAGTTCCATGTTTGCAAGAGGGTGTATCTGAACAGAGGAATCTCCAGTACTTTTAAATAGCTGATGTTTGGAACTTATTTTGTAATGCACGTGCTTTATGTGCGAATATTCATTTCAATTTAGTCACAATGCCTCAATCTCAATTCAGTAGCTCATAAACAGTAACATGTAGGAATATACTTTAACATGAGTCCTATGGATGAGAAAGTCTGAGTCATTCATTTCCTAATGAGGGATGTAGCAGAACTTGAAGTAGAGTGCAAAACAAAATGAGCATTGATTATAACCTGCTCATCTGAATTATACAGATTTATGGATGTTATAATTTTATCGCATTAATCCAAGTATCTGAATCAATTAATAATGAGTGAACAAATTAAATGAATAAATAAAATAGCCAAGCCTTCATCTGCTTCCTGCTGTTCACTTTATGTCTCATGCCCCTCTGTCCTTGCTGGCAGTGGTCACTCAGGAGTTGCTTTATCATTTAATTCATTATGCAACTGGCAGCCATCCTGTCATTTTCAATGAAGGTTTCAATAACAATTCAGCTGCTTTTCCCAAAAGAGTACCAGCAGAGCTTTTGTTGGAGTGCATGCATCATTCTGTGCCCCTCTATCAGCATTTTCCTGAGTTGCTTCCTCCATCAGCTATGAATTGCCACTATTCTAATGCCTGGACTGCAACTAAGGTCAAGTCTGCATATTCTGCATTTCAAGTGTCAAATCAGGCATTTCACCCTTGTTAACTTTAAGTTCAGAACATTATGTTCCTTTGTGCTCCCTCTTATTTCCCTGATGACCCCCATTATTACTGGTATACCTAGTGCTCAGAAAGACGATGCTGAAACTCCTCTAATTATCCCTTGTGTCTTGGCCACATTTAATTGGACAGTATTCAAAGAAATCAACAAATGCCAACTAATACAAAAATTAACCAACAAATAATAGCTTGGATAAGTGAAACATCAAGGCACTGGATAGCATGCAGGCGTGCCACAGTAAGGGCATGCCATGGAGCTTATCATGCGGCACTTGCTGTCTGTGCTATAATTATATTTATATGTCTCCCTGATACCATTGTAGAGCCTCTACTATCACACCTCTCAACTTCTTAGAACAAGAAATCTGGGCAATGCCATACATGATGGGGGTACAAAGGCCCAAAAATAGGGACAGTTTTTTTTTTAAATATTGCTCTTATAAACTTATAAAATTGCTAGAATTACAGGTTTTGTATTAACATACATGTTCTAAAGGGTATGAAGTCTGAAACTCAAATGTCTGTTATTATTTTCTGACTTCAATCCTCAATGATTTGCCAGAACACCACAATTAAGAAACAGATCAAAAATATGAAGCAAAAATCTGTACATTCAGTGTAAATCTGTACAGTTGAGACGTATGCTACTATATGTTCCAACTGGCCTACTAACTGGAAAGTATAGTAAGTGCATTATCATAGTCCTCCACGCAGCCAACATTTTGCACATCATGAGTTTCTTTTCCCTTTTCAAAACACATTTCTGTATGTGCCCATTTTCCAGGATTTTTCTTCCTACCACTCTTCCAGTTAAACAAAACACAGTGCTTGCTTCTACTGTCTTTCTGTTCAGTCTGCCACAATTAAATACGCAGCACTCATTATCTAAGGGCACTTCCCCACCCTCATCCAGTGTAAAGTAAATTGTTCATGGTTTAGAGATTCTCCTTCCCATCTCTTTAATATTAGGCAGTGTTTTCATTCACTGGCACCCCAGCTTACCCCCTGCTGTAACACCGTTGATGCTGTATTAAATAACTGTGGTGCACTTTTCCTGAAAAATAACAATGTGACTAATTATATCATTCTGAAATTCCTTCATTTCCAGGCATTTCTCTATATTTAAATGCACTTCTGGACAGAGAAAGTAAACAGGTTTATAACTACTAATTTATCTAATTATTTGATTTAATTTGTACGACTGTCTTTTCATTTTCTTACATCTCCATCTCTATACACTTTCCTCCTTAATATCTGAATTCTTTTATTAGCTGTATAGCCCATCTATTTTATGCTTAGATGTCTTCCTTATTTTCTCTAGGCATTTTCTATTCATTTAAAGTCATATCAGATATACACATATCTATCTATATATCTATATCTATCTACATATATATATATCCCTATCACATCACCAAAACCTCAAAACTCCGAAGACCATATGACCAAGACCATATGTCCAAAGTTCTGAAATTCTGAAAAAAATAAAAACAAAAAAATAAAACAAAACAACTTACCTGTATGTTTTTGCAGAGGGCAAGCCCCCCCCTGCACCCCCACACCCCCTGTTACTTAAATATATCAACTCCAAGATCG
>NC_056745.1:809418402-809543402 GCF_019279795.1 Protopterus annectens
TGCCATAAAACTAAATGCATTAAGAAATGACACTGGGGAATGCAAGGTGCAAAATTAAGTTAACTTGTGTGCAATATAGCATTTAACTCAATTTCAGTGATGGCATTATTCTAATGTGGATTCTGACTAACCGAGGAGATCTGTCTTCATCCCCTTTATTGCATAATTTCATATAACATTCTGAAAAGAAGACATAGCTGCTGTACACATTAAAAAAGTAATAGAAAATAATGCCACCCCTGAAATGTAGCTGTACATCATGTCCCAGGCATGCTAACTACTGCACTTTACATTCTCCAACGTCACTTTTTAATGTGTTTAGCATTACAGAACAGGAACAAGGACTACTGACTGTAATCCTTCCATTTCTGTAAACAGCAAACAGCAACCACTATCAGCTGGCTTCTCTCCTGTTGTTGGTTACTAAAAGGATTTATTCTACTACTTTCTTGTCACTTGCCAGAATGACAGAATGCAGTTTATACTGCAATTTATACTTTTTAGTGTACAAGTCAAATGCACTTGTGCACAGAAACATTCTTTTCTATTTAACAAGAACCACACTTAAGACACCACTAATGAGCACTTGGCACATTGCCATGGATAACTCCTTCACTGATAACAGGGCTTTCAACAGTAAGTCATAATTCAATGATGCTAAGATTTTGGAAATGATAAAGATGGGAAGAAATGTCTCTTGCAGATATCTCAGAATAGATGAAATAATTCCAACAGTGTACTACAGACAGACTTTGACTTGAATTTTTGACTCCTAATGCACAGCATCTCAACGGACTTGGTTATCTGCTCAACCCATCACAATGCCATATATGAAACTTGAGAGTGACACAAGGGCAGCTGTACTTGATATAACAACTGCTGTGAATTGACTCACAGATTCAAGGACTGGGCTTGCATAAAAGTTGAGGACTAGCATAATGGTTAACATGTTTACCACATAGACATAAACTACATAGATACAACATACAAGGTCTGATTCTCTCTTTTGGGTGAAATCAGCTAGGTTTAAAATGGCCTGCAAAGGCAGGTAGCCTAACACTTACCTATGAATAAAATTCACAGCAACCCCTACAAATGTCAAAGAAAATGCAACATTTGTTATTGGTTTAAATATTTTCATGTTTAATCTTCCTGATAATTATAGCTTTCATTTTGTTACCAGAAGTCTTTTATTTTGTTGGGCAATATAACAAACAGGAGGAAGAGAGACAGCGTTAGTTTCTATTCTGTTGATTCAAAGAAGTTAACATCATTCAAAGCAATTAAAAGGAATAAAACTAAACTTAAAAGACAAACTTAGCCTGCATTTCAAAAATGTAATATAACCCATGTAACTCTGATTTTTAATAACTGATGTCAAGGATGTCTGAATAATGGTGTTACTCATGAAAGAGACTGACTGTAAATGATGCAGCAATGCAAATGATGTTCATGATGTCTGTATAATATAGATTTTTTTCTCTGGGACTCCAATGAAAAAGTATAATGCTCAGGCAAACTTTCCTTGGTAAACAAAAGTCAATAAATAAGTAAATATATAAATACAATACATTTTAGTGGACTACTTTTGTAAAAATATATATATGTCTGAACTATGCAAAATGTCAATCATTTAACAATGCAAAAAAAGTTGGCTAAAATATAATAAGAATAATTACCAGCGGAGTGTGGGTTGTGCTATATTTACTGACTTATGCTTTCTACAGACCACTTGGACATTGTCCTCATTGTCTAACTAGCACTTTTGTGTAAATATAGCACAAGACATATACCACTGTTGATTGTGACTTAACCTGGTTTATTGACAACCACGGCTAAAACACCAAAACATGCCATTTATTTGATGAATCGACACCACATATCATTTAGTATACTGACGTATGAAATAATTCCTCTCCAATTATGTGGCACATACTAAGTTGTTATTCAATAGCAAGTAGGAAACAGAATTCATTACTTCATAAGGCTGCATTGTGTCTGACATTTTGGATAGGTTCTTCAATTTAACACTTGTGTTACATTTCTACTGAGGCTTTACATAAGGATTTTGCATATTGTTATTCATATGTGCGGATGACACAAACCACATGAACTACTGTTCTGCTAAAGACATTAGATGTCATCATAGTGTTTTGAGTTGTATTTGTTATCTGTGTGACTTCATACATGTCAGTGTTTGAATTTTGCAGGGCTGTCATTTGACATAACAAGTCAAGGGGTAGAGTGTATGGGTATTATTGACAAGGGAATGTGTGCTTCCTTCAGTCATTATTGAAAGCTTAAATAACCAATTGTGGTATTTCAAAACATATACTTAGATGATGGTGTCTACCAGTACAAGTGAAGCTATAATTAAAATAATGCATTTGCATTAGCTATTTAGGACAAATATATTTGTGATGTCAGTAACCTACATTAGATATTTGCTGAGCAACACCTGAAAAGATGTCTGATTCATGTCATTGTGGTTTCCATGATACAGGGATAAAGTATTACAGAAATAAAATAAATATAGACAAGGTGTAAAATATCCAGACTATGGATATGTAGACTATAATTTGGTAGAAATGCAGTGTAGTATATATATCCATGGCTGGAAAATAAAATCAAGGATATAAACATTAAAGGCTGCTTTTTACATGACCTACAGAATGAACTGGCACCCCACCTAAGTACCATGTTCAATCATAGCCTCACCTCAGGCTTTGTGCCCACTGAATGATGCACAGAAACTGTTATCCCACTCCACAAAGGGGGTTAGGTAGGGGATTGTGAGAATAGGTGTGTGTATGTATGTGAGTTTATGGTTGAATGGATGAGAATATCCAATGAGGGGAGTGGGGTGTGTCTCACGAATGGTGAATGTCTGCGTCTGTCTGGAACTGTGTGTGTGTGTGTGTGTGTGTGTGTGTGTGTGTGTGTGTGTGTGTATGTTTAAATGTATGCATGTGAGTGGTACAGTGAATGGCTGTTAACTGTGGCAACACAAATGCATGGCCACCACAGGTAATTGCCACAGGAAAGTGCTGGTTAACACTAGTGGTAGCACCATACAGCTCAGAATCATGCAGATGAGCTAATAATGAGGCTTTCCTCACTGCAGCTATTGTGATGTTGAATCCCGTTTCCTGTGGTCTCTGAAACTACTTCTAGATGCAGCAGTTTCTGTGAGTGCTGGAAACTCTGAATTCTGTGCAGTGTTTTTACTTCAAGTCAAAATGACGAAGAGTGAGTGGAATAGCATTAGAATGGGACTGAAAATAAGATTTTTTTTATTTTTCTGGAGTGAAGTAGTAGAGATTTGTTATTCTTTTGTTGCAATGGTACTGCAGGGATGAAATATGGCATAGAATGCATGACAATGGTTAAGACAAGGATACATTTATCTGACTTTCTTCCAGACTCTTGCATTAGTTTTATTTTGCACTTTCTAAAAAATATGAAATGTTCATTATTTTTAATTGTAATTTTCCTTCCTTATTGATGGTATATCCTGGGCTGAGCCTGAAATGAGTTCAGTGGGATCAGTGTTCTATCCCAGTAAACACATTTGAAATAAATAAATATAAAACTACAAGACTCCAAACATAATTCATCCAATGATTTGATAAAGTAATGAAAAAGTAAGCACACATTCCAAGTGATAAAGACCCGCATAATAAGCAAAAAAAAAAAAAAAAGGATATTTTTATATTTGCAATCCGTGCGAATATACTGACAGAGCTAGTAGAAGGCCTTGTAGTGTTTTTGGGTTCTCTGTTAATCAGTTTGCTTGATCGGAGAAGCATGTGTAATTTGTAGATCAGACAACATGGTGCCACTCCTTTAAAATGTTAACTTACAGAGAACACAATTAGTAGTTTTATGTGACTGAAGGAAAGCCCAGGTGAACAAACTCTGAGCAGATGTTAGTATGGTTACACAGGGTTTAAGTACACTGCAGTGATAACATAGATGAGTGGATTTTTGTTTGTATATAGGGAGAAGGGATGGGGTATTCCTTTACTCCTCCTACTGTTATAAATTCAACCATAGCCCTTCAATGAAGGAAAACATTTTTTTGTCATTTCATTAATTGACAGGTTCCCAGAGTTTTTCATTAGGCATACAAACCACTGAATGCCTGTCTAATAATTTGGCAATATAGCATAATTAAAGAAATAAGACATGGACATATCACATCCTGTAGACCCAAGTTTGCTGTGCCTGGCAGTTCATTTCAGAAGATTAAGGCTATGAACTGCAAATCAGCCTTTTCCTGTAGTAATATGTTTAAATGCCAGTTTGACTACAAATACTCAAGTCCCAGTTGCTTGAAACCCACTGTTTCAAAGCTAGGGAGGTGAGCATCTTGTAGCTCAGAGAGGCTGCTGCTCATATCCTTGGGGAGTTAGCACAGCTCACACTTGACCTTGAATATGAATTTGGGCAAAGACATGGAGAGGAAGCAGGAGGACGGTTTTAGGATTAGAGAGCAGGTTGAGGTTCATGATTAGAGAGCAGGAAGGGAATTTAAGGGTTAGGAAGTGATCAGGGAATTTAGGTTTATGGATGGGGTCATAGTTTTAGGGTTAGGGAGCAGGAAGGGAGTTTTAGGGTTAGGCATCAATTTTGGAATTTAGGCTTAGGGAGGGAAAGGGGGAGAGTACAGGATTAGTGTTAAGGACTGAGGAGTCTTGTTGGGAAATCAGTGGGAGTTTTAGGTTTAGGGTGTAGATTTTGGTAAGACTATGTAGTGTTTAGCATTGGGTGTTGGGAGGGCTGTAAAGGAATGGGAGACTGGGTTAGTGTGGGTTCAAGTACTTATTTTTGAGCAAGTGGCAGTGAGCACGTATGTAGTGAGCTGCTAGCACATGGATGCCTATAGTAGGTGCTTGAATCTCTCAATCTGCATTTATCTACTGTGTGATTCTGAGCATCAGTTAACTAGATGGTATTTCATGGCTGACCCTGAGAAGAGCCAATTATGCATAGTTGATTTATCCGGTTAAAAATACAATTAATCACTATTCTTATTGTATGTGACACTGAACTAATTAATTTATCAGTCTGGAATCTTCAAGAATTGAATATAAATGCACACAGCTGTTCTAAGAGGATCTTTCTAGATAATAATTACTGAATAAATAAATCACAGGAACAATAGCCATCCAACATGAAAATTTAAAATTGTGGAGGTCATAGTAAGAAAAATGGGGAAGGCACTCAATAGTGACTTTTAAAATGAGTCACAATACAGGTGCTTTACTGTGAAATATTTCCAGACTAATGTTAACTGTCTTTGACTTTTGGTTGGTGTCTTGAACCTGAATTTTGGAAAAGTTTTTCATACTGTGTTTTGTAGGCTGAGAAAGACGTTAATAGGTCTGGTGATACAACAGAAACTGACTGAAAGATCAACTATGAGAGTGAAAAATAAAACTTGCAGGGTTGTAAGACATTTGAAACCTTTTTAATTCTAGAGATGCCACCTTTTGTACCCCACACATCTTGATGCTTTCGCTGTTGATATCTATTTTCTAAGAAGTGCCATTTGTAAAGATGTAAAAGACAATGGGCCAAATTCCAAAAGAGTTGCTCTCAGTGTAAGTCTGCCCTGATTCTGAATGACCTGCTCTCAGTTTAAAATAATCTGCAGACCCACAGACTGTCCTGCTCTCTCAACTCTACTTGCCAAATACCAACCCAGCAGGCAACTAAGATCTGAAAATCATCTACTTCTAAAAGTAGAAAAGCCCACCTTACCTGCTGGTCAACTCCTCTACTCCTTCACCGTCGCCAAACTATGGAACTCACTTCCACCTTCTATAAGAATGCAGGCAGCACCATTACTTTCAAACAAATACTGAGAAATCATCTCAACTCTTCCTGGCTATGTACCTGCTCTGTAACCTAACCTCTTCCTTCTCCTTATATGATAAGTAAACTACTATGCTTTTTGCTACTACTGACTGATGATATTTTCTCCATATTTATTATTTTTTCATCACTTGGTGATGCTGGTACAATAATGCTGATTAATATATCTCTGTTTATACCTCTATGATTGAATTCATCTGGCATCCATAGGTTCATAGGTTCATACTAGGCTATCTGCCCGAGGGCATTTACAAGCCTAGCCCATCGTTTTGTGGCTTACGCCACCCCTTTAGTATGGGGAACTATACCCATTATTTTGCTGTGCCTCTGTCGAGCAGTGACACTGAGGTAATCCCTGGGGTATATCTGCGATCTCCCATCCATTGGTCAAGATTTCTCTTGAACAAGGCCAGCGAGGTGCTCTGCCTCACATGTACCGGGATTCTGTTCCACAGCATAGGGAGTCTTTGGGTGATGAATCTATCCCTCCAGCACGTCCTATTAATAGCCGTGTCGAGGTTTAAGTCTCCGCCCTTGTGGCTCTGATGGATCTAGATTTTTGAGGTGAAGCATATTCATCAAATCTGGGTTTGACATGGCCTTGTATGTTAGGCAAAGGTCACCTCTGAGCAAGCGGTGGCGACTGAATAGAGCTGGAGTTCTTTCAGTCGGGCAGCATAGGATAGATTTTTGAGACCCTTTATCCTTTTGGTGAGGAACTTTTGTGGCCTCTCCAGCTGCTGCAAGTGTCGGGTCAGATACATTCCAAATGGGGCATTGTACTCAATCATTGGTCTGATGAGTGATGAGTAAAGGGAGACTATAACCTCCCTTGATCTAGATGAGAATCCCTTCATGATAAGGTGGGCAATGTAGAAGGTCTTCCTAACTACTTTAGCTACATGGGTGTCGAATGACAGACTACTATCAACCTGGGTCCCCAGGTCCCTGATAACTTCTTCTGTGCTCAGTGGATTGCCTCCTATTTGGTAGCTAGGGGTAACCTTGTTTTTCCCGAAGGGTATGACTATGCATTTTTTGGCATTTAACTTTAGGCCGTGGCTCTGGCACCAGTTATCCGTTTCTGTGAGACCCTTCTGAAGGATATCTGTGTCAGATGTGTTTTCTACTATGGCCCAGTTTGCAGTCATCTGCAAACTTTGTCAGCCATAACCCTCCTGTGTTTGCTTGTACTTCAGAAAAGTAGATGCCAAACAAGAGTGGGCCCAGGACTGAGCCCTGTGGGACACCACTTGTGACAGGCTTTGAGTCTGACATGGCGCCAGCAACTCTGACCCTGTGGGTTCTGTCACTCAGCCAGTTTGCAACCCATCTTGTGATGTATGGGTTAACATTTAAGCTGATGAGTTTTTCAATGATACCCGAGTGGGGTATTGTATCGAAGGCCTTAGCCAGATCGAGGTAGGCTGTATGGACTGCCTTTCCCTCATCAATGGCTTTGGTGACTGTTTGAAAAAGTCAACCAAGTTTAAAAGGCATGATCTGCCTTTGACAAAGCCAAACTGGGTTGGATCCAAAGTCTGCAAATTCCCAATGTCTTTATTTATGAGGTCCATTATGATCCTCTCCATGGCTTTGCAGATAAGGCTTGTCAAGCTAATGGGCGGTAATTACCAGGGTCGGTGGAGGCACCGCCTTTGTGAAGTGGGACCACAGTTGCAGTGCGCCACTCCTGGAGTGCGTATCCAGAGGTAAGACTTTGATTAAACAGCTGTCCTAGCTGTGGGTTTAATTCCTCATTGAGTTAAGTGGAGCACACAGCCGGGGACACCATCAGGTCCCATGGATGCTGTGTTTTTGCTTTGGAGAGAGCAGTTCTCACTTGGGCGCTGGAGATGTTTGGGGGCTGCAATCATTTGGTATAGATATCTCTCCTTTTGGGGGGAAGGATGGTGAGAAGTTTGCACTGAACCTGTCAGCCAGTATGTTGGCAATGTCTGTAGGATCAGTAATCTTCACATCATTTTGAACTAGTTCTGAGCATATCTGGGAGTTTCCTCCTAGGTTTCTAACATAGCTAAAGAAGGCCTTATGATTGTCTTTTGAGTCTTTAGCTATTTTTCTCTCGAAATTTGCTTTGGATGATTTTATGAGAGCTCTTAGTTTTTACTTATAGTGATCAAGGGTGTCTTACCTTTTAAGGATTTTGCTCTATCTTGTAGTAGCTTCCTCCTTTTGTTGTAGAGTTTGTTTATGGCTGGGGTCCACCAGACTGGGCGCTTGCCTTTGGTACAAAGAGTCTTTGTTTTGCTTGGGATTGCCTTATCCATGCAGTCCTGCAGGTGCTGGTAGAAGGCATTTGTAAGTGATTCAGCGGCTTGAGTACTGTTTTCCGCCGGCTCGGGTCCTTAAAGGAGACCACACTAGTCTTTAGAAGTGTGAAGTCGGCTTTTGGGAAGTTCTTTACTGTGGTCTTTTTTATTTCAGGTGGGGGTGGGATGAGGACCTCCAGCGAGATTAGTTTGTGATCTGATCTCACCAGTGAGGGGTATACTTCCGGTGTTGAACATTGTGCTCCCATGTTCGTGATGATGAGATCAAGTATGTTATCTCCTCTTGTGGGAATGGTGACTAGTTGTTCCATGGCATTTGAGTTTATGAATTCCAGGAACTTTTGGGCTAGGGTGTTTGGGCTTGAGTAGTGTTCCCAGTCTATATTTGGGTAATTGAAGTCACCTAGTATGATGGTGTTTGGTGATACATTTATCCCCTCTAGTGTTTTCAGGAAGGCCATGTGAGGTTCCTGAGTTTGTGAGGGTGGCCTGTAACATGCTACTATTTGCAGAGCAGTCTTGCCTACGGTTAATTGCACCTGGATGGTCTCCGATGCATCATGCGTTGCCACCAGTCTTGAGGTGTGGGTGTCCTTGATGAATATGGATACCCCCCCTCCTTTCTTGGTATTTTCCTGATTTTGGGGCGGAGCATGATATGAGGTAAAACCTGATAGCGCTGGGGTGCTCTCAGGAGCCTTGAACCAGGTTTCTGTCACAGCACAGACATCGATGTTCTCCATACTGAGAAGGGCCTCGAGTGCGTGCATTTTGAGATTTAGACTTCTGGCATTGAGCAGCATTACCCTTAGTTTATTTCCTTTTTGTGTTCTAGGGTGGTAGGTTTAGAATTTGAGCCTTGCCTAAAAAGGCACTATGGGGTGGCAAGAGCCTTTGCCAATATCCGGAATCCCAGGGTGACAGGTGCAAGCCGTCCCTTGCGAAGCAGCGTGGCTTGTCCAGCATGTCATCCCAGGCAGACAGATACTGGATCCCCTTTGAATGACACCAGTGTTTAAGCCAATTGTTAAAGCTGATCATCTTATCTCTGTATTGTGGCATCATTCTTGGTGAAGGTAGGATACTGCTCAAGGTCAGGGTCATACCTGCCTGGGCTACATAATCAGAGAGCTCCTCAATGTCTCTTTTCATGTAGTCCAAGGAGGTGCGTCTCAGGTCGTTTACACCAGCGTGGACAATGACTGAGTCATATTTGTACCTGCTGTTGAGAGACCTGAGTGCTTGCGTTATGTGGCGGATTCTAGCGCCCGACAGACAGCTTACTGTGACCTTCTCCTTACTCAGTCTGGTAGGCGGGACATCAGTGTGTCTGACTATGGAGTCACCAATGACTAGTGTGTCTGGCATTGTGTTTGGCCTTAAGGGCTGTGACTGTTTGACACTCTGACTGTGAGGTCTATGTGTTGCAGGTGTTGTGTTCTGAGGTGGTGGTTTTTTGGGTGTCTGCTTTGGTGGCCTCTGCTGTTTTGGTAGATTTTTGATCAGAGCCTCCGAGTATGTCTTTGTGTGTTTATGTGTATGATTTGAGGTTGTAATGGTACTATGTGAGACTGGGTCTATAGTGTGTGTGGTAACCTTCCCCTCCTGACTGGTCTTGCCAGTCCTATGTTGAAGAGCTCAGCCTCCAGTTTGGCCGTATAGTTGCATCTCTCGCATGTATTTGTGTTTTGTGGGAGGAGGAGAGGGTTGTCTGTGTACATGAGGCAATTGTAACATTGCCTCAATATTCCCAGGTTCACCAGCTGAGCAGGAGATGACACTAGCAACTGATCCCTCGACATGCTAGAAGGATAGACAAAAAACTTTAAAAAAGATTCGGGGGTATGTGCGTGACCGAGAAATGGGGGTTGCCTTTTTGGGGTGCTATCTATAAGAGTGCCGTATCAAGGTAATAAGTACTGTAGGAGCAAGTGCTAGGTTTAACAGATAGAGAATAGTCTACTTAGAGTCAAGTAGAGATGATCTTTTTAGTTATAGGATACGCTGATTAGATGAGTAGTATAGGTCGAGGAAGGTAGTTTCAAGGGAAAATTTGAAGAGTGGACTTTAGGTAGCCCGAATAGTTTAAACCTGCTTAACCGAGCTGCCCTAGTGTGCAACAGTGGCAACTCAGCTAAATCGCTAAATCGCGGCGCTAAAAGCGTGCTTTATAGCAGGGGCTGGAAAAGACAGGAAATGACCCAAAATGGCCAATAAACTACAAGTTACTGCCTTAAACCACTCCTCTGAGGACAAACAGGCAGTTCAGTACTCCCTACTCCCACTAGTGAGTAAAGAAACTACCCCTTGACCAAACAAGGAAAATGGAGAAAACAGGAACCAAGACAAAGCCCAGGGATCAGCAAAATCTGGTCTCTGGAACACTAGTTTAGGAAAGTATGGAAAGCAAGGATATTTTTTTTTGTTTTTTCAAGTTTTTTACAGACAAGCAGAAAACACAATAAATGCTATGATTTTCGATTAAATGCTATCAAAAGCTAGTACACTTGAGTGTATTAGCCTGTAGTTTAACTTTTAGGCAAAACTTAAACTAGCAAGTGCAGTAAACAGTTTTAACTTATAAACACAGAATAACAGTGCAAACTTTGATAAAATAAGCAGAAACAGTAGTCGAAAGGCACAAAAAGTCGAAAAAGCCAAGAAAAATACTTAAAATCTGGAAAGGTAGTCTTTTCTGGTCTCTGCTGCTAGAGGAACACTGCTGGCCACCACGAGGAGCTGTGCTGAGTTCTCAATAGCTGGAAAAGCCCGCCAAAACGTGCTTTATAGCAGGGGGCTGGAAAAGACAGGAAATGACCCAAAATGGCCAATAAACTACAAGTTACTGCCTTAAACCACTCCTCTGAGGACAAACAGGCAGTTCAGTACTCCCTACTCCCACTAGTGAGTAAAGAAACTACCCCTTGACCAAACAAGGAAAATGGAGAAAACAGGAACCAAGACAAAGCCCAGGGATCAGCAAAATCTGGTCTCTGGAACACTAGTTTAGGAAAGTATGGAAAGCAAGGATATTTTTTTGTTTTTTCAAGTTTTTTACAGACAAGCAGAAAACACAATAAATGCTATGATTTTCGATTAAATGCTATCAAAAGCTAGTACACTTGAGTGTATTAGCCTGTAGTTTAACTTTTAGGCAAAACTTAAACTAGCAAGTGCAGTAAACAGTTTTAACTTATAAACACAGAAAAACAGTGCAAACTTTGATAAAATAAGCAGAAACAGTAGTCGAAAGGCACAAAAAGTCGAAAAAGCCAAGAAAAATACTTAAAATCTGGAAAGGTAGTCTTTTCTGGTCTCTGCTGCTAGAGGAACACTGCTGGCCACCACGAGGAGCTGTGCTGAGTTCTCAATAGCTGGAAAAGCCCGCCAAAGCGTGCTTTATAGCAGGGGCTGGAAAAGACAGGAAATGACCCAAAATGGCCAATAAACTACAAGTTACTGCCTTAAACCACTCCTCTGAGGACAAACAGGCAGTTCAGTACTCCCTACTCCCACTAGTGAGTAAAGAAACTACCCCTTGACCAAACAAGGAAAATGGAGAAAACAGGAACCAAGACAAAGCCCAGGGATCAGCAAAATCTGGTCTCTGGAACACTAGTTTAGGAAAGTATGGAAAGCAAGGATATTTTTTTTGTTTTTTTCAAGTTTTTTTACAGACAAGCAGAAAACACAATAAATGCTATGATTTTCGATTAAATGCTATCAAAAGCTAGTACACTTGAGTGTATTAGCCTGTAGTTTAACTTTTAGGCAAAACTTAAACTAGCAAGTGCAGTAAACAGTTTTAACTTATAAACACAGAAAAACAGTGCAAACTTTGATAAAATAAGCAGAAACAGTAGTCGAAAGGCACAAAAAGTCGAAAAAAGCCAAGAAAAATACTTAAAATCTGGAAAGGTAGTCTTTTCTGGTCTCTGCTGCTAGAGGAACACTGCTGGCCACCACGAGGAGCTGTGCTGAGTTCTCAATAGCTGGAAAAGCCCGCCAAAACGTGCTTTATAGCAGGGGGCTGGAAAAGACAGGAAATGACCCAAAATGGCCAATAAACTACAAGTTACTGCCTTAAACCACTCCTCTGAGGACAAACAGGCAGTTCAGTACTCCCTACTCCCACTAGTGAGTAAAGAAACTACCCCTTGACCAAACAAGGAAAATGGAGAAAACAGGAACCAAGACAAAGCCCAGGGATCAGCAAAATCTGGTCTCTGGAACACTAGTTTAGGAAAGTATGGAAAGCAAGGATATTTTTTTTTTTTTTCAAGTTTTTTTACAGACAAGCAGAAAACACAATAAATGCTATGATTTTCGATTAAATGCTATCAAAAGCTAGTACACTTGAGTGTATTAGCCTGTAGTTTAACTTTTAGGCAAAACTTAAACTAGCAAGTGCAGTAAACAGTTTTAACTTATAAACACAGAAAAACAGTGCAAACTTTGATAAAATAAGCAGAAACAGTAGTCGAAAGGCACAAAAAGTCGAAAAAGCCAAGAAAAATACTTAAAATCTGGAAAGGTAGTCTTTTCTGGTCTCTGCTGCTAGAGGAACACTGCTGGCCACCACGAGGAGCTGTGCTGAGTTCTCAATAGCTGGAAAAGCCCGCCAAAACGTGCTTTATAGCAGGGGCTGGAAAAGACAGGAAATGACCCAAAATGGCCAATAAACTACAAGTTACTGCCTTAAACCACTCCTCTGAGGACAAACAGGCAGTTCAGTACTCCCTACTCCCACTAGTGAGTAAAGAAACTACCCCTTGACCAAACAAGGAAAATGGAGAAAACAGGAACCAAGACAAAGCCCAGGGATCAGCAAAATCTGGTCTCTGGAACACTAGTTTAGGAAAGTATGGAAAGCAAGGATATTTTTTTTTGTTTTTCAAGTTTTTTACAGACAAGCAGAAAACACAATAAATGCTATGATTTTCGATTAAATGCTATCAAAAGCTAGTACACTTGAGTGTATTAGCCTGTAGTTTAACTTTTAGGCAAAACTTAAACTAGCAAGTGCAGTAAACAGTTTTAACTTATAAACACAGAATAACAGTGCAAACTTTGATAAAATAAGCAGAAACAGTAGTCGAAAGGCACAAAAAGTCGAAAAAGCCAAGAAAAATACTTAAAATCTGGAAAGGTAGTCTTTTCTGGTCTCTGCTGCTAGAGGAACACTGCTGGCCACCACGAGGAGCTGTGCTGAGTTCTCAATAGCTGGAAAAGCCCGCCAAAACGTGCTTTATAGCAGGGGCTGGAAAAGACAGGAAATGACCCAAAATGGCCAATAAACTACAAGTTACTGCCTTAAACCACTCCTCTGAGGACAAACAGGCAGTTCAGTACTCCCTACTCCCACTAGTGAGTAAAGAAACTACCCCTTGACCAAACAAGGAAAATGGAGAAAACAGGAACCAAGACAAAGCCCAGGGATCAGCAAAATCTGGTCTCTGGAACACTAGTTAGGAAAGTATGGAAAGCAAGGATATTTTTTTTTGTTTTTTCAAGTTTTTTTACAGACAAGCAGAAAACACAATAAATGCTATGATTTTCGATTAAATGCTATCAAAAGCTAGTACACTTGAGTGTATTAGCCTGTAGTTTAACTTTTAGGCAAAACTTAAACTAGCAAGTGCAGTAAACAGTTTTAACTTATAAACACAGAAAAACAGTGCAAACTTTGATAAAATAAGCAGAAACAGTAGTCGAAAGGCACAAAAAGTCGAAAAAGCCAAGAAAAATACTTAAAATCTGGAAAGGTAGTCTTTTCTGGTCTCTGCTGCTAGAGGAACACTGCTGGCCACCACGAGGAGCTGTGCTGAGTTCTCAATAGCTGGAAAAGCCCGCCAAAAGCGTGCTTTATAGCAGGGGCTGGAAAAGACAGGAAATGACCCAAAATGGCCAATAAACTACAAGTTACTGCCTTAAACCACTCCTCTGAGGACAAACAGGCAGTTCAGTACTCCCTACTCCCACTAGTGAGTAAAGAAACTACCCCTTGACCAAACAAGGAAAATGGAGAAAACAGGAACCAAGACAAAGCCCAGGGATCAGCAAAATCTGGTCTCTGGAACACTAGTTTAGGAAAGTATGGAAAGCAAGGATATTTTTTTTTTTTTTTCAAGTTTTTTTACAGACAAGCAGAAAACACAATAAATGCTATGATTTTCGATTAAATGCTATCAAAAGCTAGTACACTTGAGTGTATTAGCCTGTAGTTTAACTTTTAGGCAAAACTTAAACTAGCAAGTGCAGTAAACAGTTTTAACTTATAAACACAGAAAAAACAGTGCAAACTTTGATAAAATAAGCAGAAACAGTAGTCGAAAGGCACAAAAAGTCGAAAAAGCCAAGAAAAATACTTAAAATCTGGAAAGGTAGTCTTTTCTGGTCTCTGCTGCTAGAGGAACACTGCTGGCCACCACGAGGAGCTGTGCTGAGTTCTCAATAGCTGGAAAAGCCCGCCAAAAGCGTGCTTTATAGCAGGGGCTGGAAAAGACAGGAAATGACCCAAAATGGCCAATAAACTACAAGTTACTGCCTTAAACCACTCCTCTGAGGACAAACAGGCAGTTCAGTACTCCCTACTCCCACTAGTGAGTAAAGAAACTACCCCTTGACCAAACAAGGAAAATGGAGAAAACAGGAACCAAGACAAAGCCCAGGGATCAGCAAAATCTGGTCTCTGGAACACTAGTTTAGGAAAGTATGGAAAGCAAGGATATTTTTTTTTTTTTTCAAGTTTTTTTACAGACAAGCAGAAAACACAATAAATGCTATGATTTTCGATTAAATGCTATCAAAAGCTAGTACACTTGAGTGTATTAGCCTGTAGTTTAACTTTTAGGCAAAACTTAAACTAGCAAGTGCAGTAAACAGTTTTAACTTATAAACACAGAAAAAACAGTGCAAACTTTGATAAAATAAGCAGAAACAGTAGTCGAAAGGCACAAAAAGTCGAAAAAGCCAAGAAAAATACTTAAAATCTGGAAAGGTAGTCTTTTCTGGTCTCTGCTGCTAGAGGAACACTGCTGGCCACCACGAGGAGCTGTGCTGAGTTCTCAATAGCTGGAAAAGCCCGCCAAAACGTGCTTTATAGCAGGGGGCTGGAAAAGACAGGAAATGACCCAAAATGGCCAATAAACTACAAGTTACTGCCTTAAACCACTCCTCTGAGGACAAACAGGCAGTTCAGTACTCCCTACTCCCACTAGTGAGTAAAGAAACTACCCCTTGACCAAACAAGGAAAATGGAGAAAACAGGAACCAAGACAAAGCCCAGGGATCAGCAAAATCTGGTCTCTGGAACACTAGTTTAGGAAAGTATGGAAAGCAAGGATATTTTTTTGTTTTTTCAAGCTTTTTTACAGACAAGCAGAAAACACAATAAATGCTATGATTTTCGATTAAATGCTATCAAAAGCTAGTACACTTGAGTGTATTAGCCTGTAGTTTAACTTTTAGGCAAAACTTAAACTAGCAAGTGCAGTAAACAGTTTTAACTTATAAACACAGAAAAACAGTGCAAACTTTGATAAAATAAGCAGAAACAGTAGTCGAAAGGCACAAAAAGTCGAAAAAGCCAAGAAAAATACTTAAAATCTGGAAAGGTAGTCTTTTCTGGTCTCTGCTGCTAGAGGAACACTGCTGGCCACCACGAGGAGCTGTGCTGAGTTCTCAATAGCTGGAAAAGCCCGCCAAAACGTGCTTTATAGCAGGGGCTGGAAAAGACAGGAAATGACCCAAAATGGCCAATAAACTACAAGTTACTGCCTTAAACCACTCCTCTGAGGACAAACAGGCAGTTCAGTACTCCCTACTCCCACTAGTGAGTAAAGAAACTACCCCTTGACCAAACAAGGAAAATGGAGAAAACAGGAACCAAGACAAAGCCCAGGGATCAGCAAAATCTGGTCTCTGGAACACTAGTTTAGGAAAGTATGGAAAGCAAGGATATTTTTTTGTTTTTTCAAGTTTTTTACAGACAAGCAGAAAACACAATAAATGCTATGATTTTCGATTAAATGCTATCAAAAGCTAGTACACTTGAGTGTATTAGCCTGTAGTTTAACTTTTAGGCAAAACTTAAACTAGCAAGTGCAGTAAACAGTTTTAACTTATAAACACAGAAAAACAGTGCAAACTTTGATAAAATAAGCAGAAACAGTAGTCGAAAGGCACAAAAAGTCGAAAAAGCCAAGAAAAATACTTAAAATCTGGAAAGGTAGTCTTTTCTGGTCTCTGCTGCTAGAGGAACACTGCTGGCCACCACGAGGAGCTGTGCTGAGTTCTCAATAGCTGGAAAAGCCCGCCAAAGCGTGCTTTATAGCAGGGGCTGGAAAAGACAGGAAATGACCCAAAATGGCCAATAAACTACAAGTTACTGCCTTAAACCACTCCTCTGAGGACAAACAGGCAGTTCAGTACTCCCTACTCCCACTAGTGAGTAAAGAAACTACCCCTTGACCAAACAAGGAAAATGGAGAAAACAGGAACCAAGACAAAGCCCAGGGATCAGCAAAATCTGGTCTCTGGAACACTAGTTTAGGAAAGTATGGAAAGCAAGGATATTTTTTTGTTTTTTCAAGTTTCTTTACAGACAAGCAGAAAACACAATAAATGCTATGATTTTCGATTAAATGCTATCAAAAGCTAGTACACTTGAGTGTATTAGCCTGTAGTTTAACTTTTAGGCAAAACTTAAACTAGCAAGTGCAGTAAACAGTTTTAACTTATAAACACAGAAAAACAGTGCAAACTTTGATAAAATAAGCAGAAACAGTAGTCGAAAGGCACAAAAAGTCGAAAAAGCCAAGAAAAATACTTAAAATCTGGAAAGGTAGTCTTTTCTGGTCTCTGCTGCTAGAGGAACACTGCTGGCCACCACGAGGAGCTGTGCTGAGTTCTCAATAGCTGGAAAAGCCCGCCAAAACGTGCTTTATAGCAGGGGCTGGAAAAGACAGGAAATGACCCAAAATGGCCAATAAACTACAAGTTACTGCCTTAAACCACTCCTCTGAGGACAAACAGGCAGTTCAGTACTCCCTACTCCCACTAGTGAGTAAAGAAACTACCCCTTGACCAAACAAGGAAAATGGAGAAAACAGGAACCAAGACAAAGCCCAGGGATCAGCAAAATCTGGTCTCTGGAACACTAGTTTAGGAAAGTATGGAAAGCAAGGATATTTTTTTTGTTTTTTCAAGTTTTTTACAGACAAGCAGAAAACACAATAAATGCTATGATTTTCGATTAAATGCTATCAAAAGCTAGTACACTTGAGTGTATTAGCCTGTAGTTTAACTTTTAGGCAAAACTTAAACTAGCAAGTGCAGTAAACAGTTTTAACTTATAAACACAGAAAAACAGTGCAAACTTTGATAAAATAAGCAGAAACAGTAGTCGAAAGGCACAAAAAGTCGAAAAAGCCAAGAAAAATACTTAAAATCTGGAAAGGTAGTCTTTTCTGGTCTCTGCTGCTAGAGGAACACTGCTGGCCACCACGAGGAGCTGTGCTGAGTTCTCAATAGCTGGAAAAGCCCGCCAAAAGTGCTTTATAGCAGGGGCTGGAAAAGACAGGAAATGACCCAAAATGGCCAATAAACTACAAGTTACTGCCTTAAACCACTCCTCTGAGGACAAACAGGCAGTTCAGTACTCCCTACTCCCACTAGTGAGTAAAGAAACTACCCCTTGACCAAACAAGGAAAATGGAGAAAACAGGAACCAAGACAAAGCCCAGGGATCAGCAAAATCTGGTCTCTGGAACACTAGTTTAGGAAAGTATGGAAAGCAAGGATATTTTTTTTTGTTTTTCAAGTTTTTACAGACAAGCAGAAAACACAATAAATGCTATGATTTTCGATTAAATGCTATCAAAAGCTAGTACACTTGAGTGTATTAGCCTGTAGTTTAACTTTTAGGCAAAACTTAAACTAGCAAGTGCAGTAAACAGTTTTAACTTATAAACACAGAAAAAACAGTGCAAACTTTGATAAAATAAGCAGAAACAGTAGTCGAAAGGCACAAAAAGTCGAAAAAGCCAAGAAAAATACTTAAAATCTGGAAAGGTAGTCTTTTCTGGTCTCTGCTGCTAGAGGAACACTGCTGGCCACCACGAGGAGCTGTGCTGAGTTCTCAATAGCTGGAAAAGCCCGCCAAAGCGTGCTTTATAGCAGGGGCTGGAAAAGACAGGAAATGACCCAAAATGGCCAATAAACTACAAGTTACTGCCTTAAACCACTCCTCTGAGGACAAACAGGCAGTTCAGTACTCCCTACTCCCACTAGTGAGTAAAGAAACTACCCCTTGACCAAACAAGGAAAATGGAGAAAACAGGAACCAAGACAAAGCCCAGGGATCAGCAAAATCTGGTCTCTGGAACACTAGTTTAGGAAAGTATGGAAAGCAAGGATATTTTTTTGTTTTTTCAAGTTTTTTTACAGACAAGCAGAAAACACAATAAATGCTATGATTTTCGATTAAATGCTATCAAAAGCTAGTACACTTGAGTGTATTAGCCTGTAGTTTAACTTTTAGGCAAAACTTAAACTAGCAAGTGCAGTAAACAGTTTTAACTTATAAACACAGAAAAACAGTGCAAACTTTGATAAAATAAGCAGAAACAGTAGTCGAAAGGCACAAAAAGTCGAAAAAGCCAAGAAAAATACTTAAAATCTGGAAAGGTAGTCTTTTCTGGTCTCTGCTGCTAGAGGAACACTGCTGGCCACCACGAGGAGCTGTGCTGAGTTCTCAATAGCTGGAAAAGCCCGCCAAAGCGTGCTTTATAGCAGGGGCTGGAAAAGACAGGAAATGACCCAAAATGGCCAATAAACTACAAGTTACTGCCTTAAACCACTCCTCTGAGGACAAACAGGCAGTTCAGTACTCCCTACTCCCACTAGTGAGTAAAGAAACTACCCCTTGACCAAACAAGGAAAATGGAGAAAACAGGAACCAAGACAAAGCCCAGGGATCAGCAAAATCTGGTCTCTGGAACACTAGTTTAGGAAAGTATGGAAAGCAAGGATATTTTTTTTGTTTTTCAAGTTTTTTACAGACAAGCAGAAAACACAATAAATGCTATGATTTTCGATTAAATGCTATCAAAAGCTAGTACACTTGAGTGTATTAGCCTGTAGTTTAACTTTTAGGCAAAACTTAAACTAGCAAGTGCAGTAAACAGTTTTAACTTATAAACACAGAAAAACAGTGCAAACTTTGATAAAATAAGCAGAAACAGTAGTCGAAAGGCACAAAAAGTCGAAAAAGCCAAGAAAAATACTTAAAATCTGGAAAGGTAGTCTTTTCTGGTCTCTGCTGCTAGAGGAACACTGCTGGCCACCACGAGGAGCTGTGCTGAGTTCTCAATAGCTGGAAAAGCCCGCCAAAGCGTGCTTTATAGCAGGGGCTGGAAAAGACAGGAAATGACCCAAAATGGCCAATAAACTACAAGTTACTGCCTTAAACCACTCCTCTGAGGACAAACAGGCAGTTCAGTACTCCCTACTCCCACTAGTGAGTAAAGAAACTACCCCTTGACCAAACAAGGAAAATGGAGAAAACAGGAACCAAGACAAAGCCCAGGGATCAGCAAAATCTGGTCTCTGGAACACTAGTTAGGAAAGTATGGAAAGCAAGGATATTTTTTTTTTTTTTCAAGTTTTTTACAGACAAGCAGAAAACACAATAAATGCTATGATTTTCGATTAAATGCTATCAAAAGCTAGTACACTTGAGTGTATTAGCCTGTAGTTTAACTTTTAGGCAAAACTTAAACTAGCAAGTGCAGTAAACAGTTTTAACTTATAAACACAGAAAAACAGTGCAAACTTTGATAAAATAAGCAGAAACAGTAGTCGAAAGGCACAAAAAGTCGAAAAAGCCAAGAAAAATACTTAAAATCTGGAAAGGTAGTCTTTTCTGGTCTCTGCTGCTAGAGGAACACTGCTGGCCACCACGAGGAGCTGTGCTGAGTTCTCAATAGCTGGAAAAGCCCGCCAAAACGTGCTTTATAGCAGGGGCTGGAAAAGACAGGAAATGACCCAAAATGGCCAATAAACTACAAGTTACTGCCTTAAACCACTCCTCTGAGGACAAACAGGCAGTTCAGTACTCCCTACTCCCACTAGTGAGTAAAGAAACTACCCCTTGACCAAACAAGGAAAATGGAGAAAACAGGAACCAAGACAAAGCCCAGGGATCAGCAAAATCTGGTCTCTGGAACACTAGTTTAGGAAAGTATGGAAAGCAAGGATATTTTTTTGTTTTTTCAAGTTTTTTACAGACAAGCAGAAAACACAATAAATGCTATGATTTTCGATTAAATGCTATCAAAAGCTAGTACACTTGAGTGTATTAGCCTGTAGTTTAACTTTTAGGCAAAACTTAAACTAGCAAGTGCAGTAAACAGTTTTAACTTATAAACACAGAAAAAACAGTGCAAACTTTGATAAAATAAGCAGAAACAGTAGTCGAAAGGCACAAAAAGTCGAAAAAGCCAAGAAAAATACTTAAAATCTGGAAAGGTAGTCTTTTCTGGTCTCTGCTGCTAGAGGAACACTGCTGGCCACCACGAGGAGCTGTGCTGAGTTCTCAATAGCTGGAAAAGCCCGCCAAAACGTGCTTTATAGCAGGGGCTGGAAAAGACAGGAAATGACCCAAAATGGCCAATAAACTACAAGTTACTGCCTTAAACCACTCCTCTGAGGACAAACAGGCAGTTCAGTACTCCCTACTCCCACTAGTGAGTAAAGAAACTACCCCTTGACCAAACAAGGAAAATGGAGAAAACAGGAACCAAGACAAAGCCCAGGGATCAGCAAAATCTGGTCTCTGGAACACTAGTTTAGGAAAGTATGGAAAGCAAGGATATTTTTTTTGTTTTTTCAAGTTTTTTACAGACAAGCAGAAAACACAATAAATGCTATGATTTTCGATTAAATGCTATCAAAAGCTAGTACACTTGAGTGTATTAGCCTGTAGTTTAACTTTTAGGCAAAACTTAAACTAGCAAGTGCAGTAAACAGTTTTAACTTATAAACACAGAATAACAGTGCAAACTTTGATAAAATAAGCAGAAACAGTAGTCGAAAGGCACAAAAAGTCGAAAAAGCCAAGAAAAATACTTAAAATCTGGAAAGGTAGTCTTTTCTGGTCTCTGCTGCTAGAGGAACACTGCTGGCCACCACGAGGAGCTGTGCTGAGTTCTCAATAGCTGGAAAAGCCCGCCAAAACGTGCTTTATAGCAGGGGCTGGAAAAGACAGGAAATGACCCAAAATGGCCAATAAACTACAAGTTACTGCCTTAAACCACTCCTCTGAGGACAAACAGGCAGTTCAGTACTCCCTACTCCCACTAGTGAGTAAAGAAACTACCCCTTGACCAAACAAGGAAAATGGAGAAAACAGGAACCAAGACAAAGCCCAGGGATCAGCAAAATCTGGTCTCTGGAACACTAGTTAGGAAAGTATGGAAAGCAAGGATATTTTTTTTTTTTCAAGTTTTTTACAGACAAGCAGAAAACACAATAAATGCTATGATTTTCGATTAAATGCTATCAAAAGCTAGTACACTTGAGTGTATTAGCCTGTAGTTTAACTTTTAGGCAAAACTTAAACTAGCAAGTGCAGTAAACAGTTTTAACTTATAAACACAGAAAAACAGTGCAAACTTTGATAAAATAAGCAGAAACAGTAGTCGAAAGGCACAAAAAGTCGAAAAAGCCAAGAAAAATACTTAAAATCTGGAAAGGTAGTCTTTTCTGGTCTCTGCTGCTAGAGGAACACTGCTGGCCACCACGAGGAGCTGTGCTGAGTTCTCAATAGCTGGAAAAGCCCGCCAAAGCGTGCTTTATAGCAGGGGCTGGAAAAGACAGGAAATGACCCAAAATGGCCAATAAACTACAAGTTACTGCCTTAAACCACTCCTCTGAGGACAAACAGGCAGTTCAGTACTCCCTACTCCCACTAGTGAGTAAAGAAACTACCCCTTGACCAAACAAGGAAAATGGAGAAAACAGGAACCAAGACAAAGCCCAGGGATCAGCAAAATCTGGTCTCTGGAACACTAGTTTAGGAAAGTATGGAAAGCAAGGATATTTTTTTGTTTTTTCAAGTTTTTTTACAGACAAGCAGAAAACACAATAAATGCTATGATTTTCGATTAAATGCTATCAAAAGCTAGTACACTTGAGTGTATTAGCCTGTAGTTTAACTTTTAGGCAAAACTTAAACTAGCAAGTGCAGTAAACAGTTTTAACTTATAAACACAGAAAAACAGTGCAAACTTTGATAAAATAAGCAGAAACAGTAGTCGAAAGGCACAAAAAGTCGAAAAAGCCAAGAAAAATACTTAAAATCTGGAAAGGTAGTCTTTTCTGGTCTCTGCTGCTAGAGGAACACTGCTGGCCACCACGAGGAGCTGTGCTGAGTTCTCAATAGCTGGAAAAGCCCGCCAAAGCGTGCTTTATAGCAGGGACTGGAAAAGACAGGAAATGACCCAAAATGGCCAATAAACTACAAGTTACTGCCTTAAACCACTCCTCTGAGGACAAACAGGCAGTTCAGTACTCCCTACTCCCACTAGTGAGTAAAGAAACTACCCCTTGACCAAACAAGGAAAATGGAGAAAACAGGAACCAAGACAAAGCCCAGGGATCAGCAAAATCTGGTCTCTGGAACACTAGTTTAGGAAAGTATGGAAAGCAAGGATATTTTTTTTGTTTTTTTCAAGTTTTTTTACAGACAAGCAGAAAACACAATAAATGCTATGATTTTCGATTAAATGCTATCAAAAGCTAGTACACTTGAGTGTATTAGCCTGTAGTTTAACTTTTAGGCAAAACTTAAACTAGCAAGTGCAGTAAACAGTTTTAACTTATAAACACAGAAAAACCAGTGCAAACTTTGATAAAATAAGCAGAAACAGTAGTCGAAAGGCACAAAAAGTCGAAAAAGCCAAGAAAAATACTTAAAATCTGGAAAGGTAGTCTTTTCTGGTCTCTGCTGCTAGAGGAACACTGCTGGCCACCACGAGGAGCTGTGCTGAGTTCTCAATAGCTGGAAAAGCCCGCCAAAGCGTGCTTTATAGCAGGGGCTGGAAAAGACAGGAAATGACCCAAAATGGCCAATAAACTACAAGTTACTGCCTTAAACCACTCCTCTGAGGACAAACAGGCAGTTCAGTACTCCCTACTCCCACTAGTGAGTAAAGAAACTACCCCTTGACCAAACAAGGAAAATGGAGAAAACAGGAACCAAGACAAAGCCCAGGGATCAGCAAAATCTGGTCTCTGGAACACTAGTTTAGGAAAGTATGGAAAGCAAGGATATTTTTTTTGTTTTTTCAAGTTTTTTACAGACAAGCAGAAAACACAATAAATGCTATGATTTTCGATTAAATGCTATCAAAAGCTAGTACACTTGAGTGTATTAGCCTGTAGTTTAACTTTTAGGCAAAACTTAAACTAGCAAGTGCAGTAAACAGTTTTAACTTATAAACACAGAAAAACAGTGCAAACTTTGATAAAATAAGCAGAAACAGTAGTCGAAAGGCACAAAAAGTCGAAAAAGCCAAGAAAAATACTTAAAATCTGGAAAGGTAGTCTTTTCTGGTCTCTGCTGCTAGAGGAACACTGCTGGCCACCACGAGGAGCTGTGCTGAGTTCTCAATAGCTGGAAAAGCCCGCCAAAGCGTGCTTTATAGCAGGGGCTGGAAAAGACAGGAAATGACCCAAAATGGCCAATAAACTACAAGTTACTGCCTTAAACCACTCCTCTGAGGACAAACAGGCAGTTCAGTACTCCCTACTCCCACTAGTGAGTAAAGAAACTACCCCTTGACCAAACAAGGAAAATGGAGAAAACAGGAACCAAGACAAAGCCCAGGGATCAGCAAAATCTGGTCTCTGGAACACTAGTTTAGGAAAGTATGGAAAGCAAGGATATTTTTTTTGTTTTTTGTTTTTTACAGACAAGCAGAAAACACAATAAATGCTATGATTTTCGATTAAATGCTATCAAAAGCTAGTACACTTGAGTGTATTAGCCTGTAGTTTAACTTTTAGGCAAAACTTAAACTAGCAAGTGCAGTAAACAGTTTTAACTTATAAACACAGAAAAACAGTGCAAACTTTGATAAAATAAGCAGAAACAGTAGTCGAAAGGCACAAAAAGTCGAAAAAGCCAAGAAAAATACTTAAAATCTGGAAAGGTAGTCTTTTCTGGTCTCTGCTGCTAGAGGAACACTGCTGGCCACCACGAGGAGCTGTGCTGAGTTCTCAATAGCTGGAAAAGCCCGCCAAAACGTGCTTTATAGCAGGGGGCTGGAAAAGACAGGAAATGACCCAAAATGGCCAATAAACTACAAGTTACTGCCTTAAACCACTCCTCTGAGGACAAACAGGCAGTTCAGTACTCCCTACTCCCACTAGTGAGTAAAGAAACTACCCCTTGACCAAACAAGGAAAATGGAGAAAACAGGAACCAAGACAAAGCCCAGGGATCAGCAAAATCTGGTCTCTGGAACACTAGTTTAGGAAAGTATGGAAAGCAAGGATATTTTTTTTGTTTGTTTTTTTCAAGTTTTTTTACAGACAAGCAGAAAACACAATAAATGCTATGATTTTCGATTAAATGCTATCAAAAGCTAGTACACTTGAGTGTATTAGCCTGTAGTTTAACTTTTAGGCAAAACTTAAACTAGCAAGTGCAGTAAACAGTTTTAACTTATAAACACAGAAAAAACAGTGCAAACTTTGATAAAATAAGCAGAAACAGTAGTCGAAAGGCACAAAAAGTCGAAAAAGCCAAGAAAAATACTTAAAATCTGGAAAGGTAGTCTTTTCTGGTCTCTGCTGCTAGAGGAACACTGCTGGCCACCACGAGGAGCTGTGCTGAGTTCTCAATAGCTGGAAAAGCCCGCCAAAGCGTGCTTTATAGCAGGGGCTGGAAAAGACAGGAAATGACCCAAAATGGCCAATAAACTACAAGTTACTGCCTTAAACCACTCCTCTGAGGACAAACAGGCAGTTCAGTACTCCCTACTCCCACTAGTGAGTAAAGAAACTACCCCTTGACCAAACAAGGAAAATGGAGAAAACAGGAACCAAGACAAAGCCCAGGGATCAGCAAAATCTGGTCTCTGGAACACTAGTTTAGGAAAGTATGGAAAGCAAGGATATTTTTTTTGTTTTTTGCAAGTTTTTTTACAAACAAGCAGAAAACACAATAAATGCTATGATTTTCGATTAAATGCTATCAAAAGCTAGTACACTTGAGTGTATTAGCCTGTAGTTTAACTTTTAGGCAAAACTTAAACTAGCAAGTGCAGTAAACAGTTTTAACTTATAAACACAGAAAAACAGTGCAAACTTTGATAAAATAAGCAGAAACAGTAGTCGAAAGGCACAAAAAGTCGAAAAAGCCAAGAAAAATACTTAAAATCTGGAAAGGTAGTCTTTTCTGGTCTCTGCTGCTAGAGGAACACTGCTGGCCACCACGAGGAGCTGTGCTGAGTTCTCAATAGCTGGAAAAGCCCGCCAAAACGTGCTTTATAGCAGGGGCTGGAAAAGACAGGAAATGACCCAAAATGGCCAATAAACTACAAGTTACTGCCTTAAACCACTCCTCTGAGGACAAACAGGCAGTTCAGTACTCCCTACTCCCACTAGTGAGTAAAGAAACTACCCCTTGACCAAACAAGGAAAATGGAGAAAACAGGAACCAAGACAAAGCCCAGGGATCAGCAAAATCTGGTCTCTGGAACACTAGTTTAGGAAAGTATGGAAAGCAAGGATATTTTTTTTGTTTTTTCAAGTTTTTTACAGACAAGCAGAAAACACAATAAATGCTATGATTTTCGATTAAATGCTATCAAAAGCTAGTACACTTGAGTGTATTAGCCTGTAGTTTAACTTTTAGGCAAAACTTAAACTAGCAAGTGCAGTAAACAGTTTTAACTTATAAACACAGAAAAAACAGTGCAAACTTTGATAAAATAAGCAGAAACAGTAGTCGAAAGGCACAAAAAGTCGAAAAAAGCCAAGAAAAATACTTAAAATCTGGAAAGGTAGTCTTTTCTGGTCTCTGCTGCTAGAGGAACACTGCTGGCCACCACGAGGAGCTGTGCTGAGTTCTCAATAGCTGGAAAAGCCCGCCAAAGCGTGCTTTATAGCAGGGGCTGGAAAAGACAGGAAATGACCCAAAATGGCCAATAAACTACAAGTTACTGCCTTAAACCACTCCTCTGAGGACAAACAGGCAGTTCAGTACTCCCTACTCCCACTAGTGAGTAAAGAAACTACCCCTTGACCAAACAAGGAAAATGGAGAAAACAGGAACCAAGACAAAGCCCAGGGATCAGCAAAATCTGGTCTCTGGAACACTAGTTTAGGAAAGTATGGAAAGCAAGGATATTTTTTTGTTTTTTCAAGTTTTTTACAGACAAGCAGAAAACACAATAAATGCTATGATTTTCGATTAAATGCTATCAAAAGCTAGTACACTTGAGTGTATTAGCCTGTAGTTTAACTTTTAGGCAAAACTTAAACTAGCAAGTGCAGTAAACAGTTTTAACTTATAAACACAGAATAACAGTGCAAACTTTGATAAAATAAGCAGAAACAGTAGTCGAAAGGCACAAAAAGTCGAAAAAGCCAAGAAAAATACTTAAAATCTGGAAAGGTAGTCTTTTCTGGTCTCTGCTGCTAGAGGAACACTGCTGGCCACCACGAGGAGCTGTGCTGAGTTCTCAATAGCTGGAAAAGCCCGCCAAAACGTGCTTTATAGCAGGGGCTGGAAAAGACAGGAAATGACCCAAAATGGCCAATAAACTACAAGTTACTGCCTTAAACCACTCCTCTGAGGACAAACAGGCAGTTCAGTACTCCCTACTCCCACTAGTGAGTAAAGAAACTACCCCTTGACCAAACAAGGAAAATGGAGAAAACAGGAACCAAGACAAAGCCCAGGGATCAGCAAAATCTGGTCTCTGGAACACTAGTTTAGGAAAGTATGGAAAGCAAGGATATTTTTTTTGTTTTTTCAAGTTTTTTACAGACAAGCAGAAAACACAATAAATGCTATGATTTTCGATTAAATGCTATCAAAAGCTAGTACACTTGAGTGTATTAGCCTGTAGTTTAACTTTTAGGCAAAACTTAAACTAGCAAGTGCAGTAAACAGTTTTAACTTATAAACACAGAAAAACAGTGCAAACTTTGATAAAATAAGCAGAAACAGTAGTCGAAAGGCACAAAAAGTCGAAAAAGCCAAGAAAAATACTTAAAATCTGGAAAGGTAGTCTTTTCTGGTCTCTGCTGCTAGAGGAACACTGCTGGCCACCACGAGGAGCTGTGCTGAGTTCTCAATAGCTGGAAAAGCCCGCCAAAGCGTGCTTTATAGCAGGGTCTGGAAAAGACAGGAAATGACCCAAAATGGCCAATAAACTACAAGTTACTGCCTTAAACCACTCCTCTGAGGACAAACAGGCAGTTCAGTACTCCCTACTCCCACTAGTGAGTAAAGAAACTACCCCTTGACCAAACAAGGAAAATGGAGAAAACAGGAACCAAGACAAAGCCCAGGGATCAGCAAAATCTGGTCTCTGGAACACTAGTTTAGGAAAGTATGGAAAGCAAGGATATTTTTTTGTTTTTTCAAGTTATTTTACAGACAAGCAGAAAACACAATAAATGCTATGATTTTCGATTAAATGCTATCAAAAGCTAGTACACTTGAGTGTATTAGCCTGTAGTTTAACTTTTAGGCAAAACTTAAACTAGCAAGTGCAGTAAACAGTTTTAACTTATAAACACAGAAAAAACAGTGCAAACTTTGATAAAATAAGCAGAAACAGTAGTCGAAAGGCACAAAAAGTCGAAAAAGCCAAGAAAAATACTTAAAATCTGGAAAGGTAGTCTTTTCTGGTCTCTGCTGCTAGAGGAACACTGCTGGCCACCACGAGGAGCTGTGCTGAGTTCTCAATAGCTGGAAAAGCCCGCCAAAACGTGCTTTATAGCAGGGGCTGGAAAAGACAGGAAATGACCCAAAATGGCCAATAAACTACAAGTTACTGCCTTAAACCACTCCTCTGAGGACAAACAGGCAGTTCAGTACTCCCTACTCCCACTAGTGAGTAAAGAAACTACCCCTTGACCAAACAAGGAAAATGGAGAAAACAGGAACCAAGACAAAGCCCAGGGATCAGCAAAATCTGGTCTCTGGAACACTAGTTTAGGAAAGTATGGAAAGCAAGGATATTTTTTTGTTTTTTCAAGTTTTTTACAGACAAGCAGAAAACACAATAAATGCTATGATTTTCGATTAAATGCTATCAAAAGCTAGTACACTTGAGTGTATTAGCCTGTAGTTTAACTTTTAGGCAAAACTTAAACTAGCAAGTGCAGTAAACAGTTTTAACTTATAAACACAGAAAAACAGTGCAAACTTTGATAAAATAAGCAGAAACAGTAGTCGAAAGGCACAAAAAGTCGAAAAAGCCAAGAAAAATACTTAAAATCTGGAAAGGTAGTCTTTTCTGGTCTCTGCTGCTAGAGGAACACTGCTGGCCACCACGAGGAGCTGTGCTGAGTTCTCAATAGCTGGAAAAGCCCGCCAAAGCGTGCTTTATAGCAGGGGCTGGAAAAGACAGGAAATGACCCAAAATGGCCAATAAACTACAAGTTACTGCCTTAAACCACTCCTCTGAGGACAAACAGGCAGTTCAGTACTCCCTACTCCCACTAGTGAGTAAAGAAACTACCCCTTGACCAAACAAGGAAAATGGAGAAAACAGGAACCAAGACAAAGCCCAGGGATCAGCAAAATCTGGTCTCTGGAACACTAGTTTAGGAAAGTATGGAAAGCAAGGATATTTTTTTGTTTTGTCAAGTTTTTTTACAGACAAGCAGAAAACACAATAAATGCTATGATTTTCGATTAAATGCTATCAAAAGCTAGTACACTTGAGTGTATTAGCCTGTAGTTTAACTTTTAGGCAAAACTTAAACTAGCAAGTGCAGTAAACAGTTTTAACTTATAAACACAGAAAAAACAGTGCAAACTTTGATAAAATAAGCAGAAACAGTAGTCGAAAGGCACAAAAAGTCGAAAAAGCCAAGAAAAATACTTAAAATCTGGAAAGGTAGTCTTTTCTGGTCTCTGCTGCTAGAGGAACACTGCTGGCCACCACGAGGAGCTGTGCTGAGTTCTCAATAGCTGGAAAAGCCCGCCAAAGCGTGCTTTATAGCAGGGGCTGGAAAAGACAGGAAATGACCCAAAATGGCCAATAAACTACAAGTTACTGCCTTAAACCACTCCTCTGAGGACAAACAGGCAGTTCAGTACTCCCTACTCCCACTAGTGAGTAAAGAAACTACCCCTTGACCAAACAAGGAAAATGGAGAAAACAGGAACCAAGACAAAGCCCAGGGATCAGCAAAATCTGGTCTCTGGAACACTAGTTTAGGAAAGTATGGAAAGCAAGGATATTTTTTTTGTTTTTTTCAAGTTTTTTACAGACAAGCAGAAAACACAATAAATGCTATGATTTTCGATTAAATGCTATCAAAAGCTAGTACACTTGAGTGTATTAGCCTGTAGTTTAACTTTTAGGCAAAACTTAAACTAGCAAGTGCAGTAAACAGTTTTAACTTATAAACACAGAAAAAACAGTGCAAACTTTGATAAAATAAGCAGAAACAGTAGTCGAAAGGCACAAAAAGTCGAAAAAGCCAAGAAAAATACTTAAAATCTGGAAAGGTAGTCTTTTCTGGTCTCTGCTGCTAGAGGAACACTGCTGGCCACCACGAGGAGCTGTGCTGAGTTCTCAATAGCTGGAAAAGCCCGCCAAAAGTGTGCTTTATAGCAGGAGGCTGGAAAAGACAGGAAATGACCCAAAATGGCCAATAAACTACAAGTTACTGCCTTAAACCACTCCTCTGAGGACAAACAGGCAGTTCAGTACTCCCTACTCCCACTAGTGAGTAAAGAAACTACCCCTTGACCAAACAAGGAAAATGGAGAAAACAGGAACCAAGACAAAGCCCAGGGATCAGCAAAATCTGGTCTCTGGAACACTAGTTTAGGAAAGTATGGAAAGCAAGGATATTTTTTTGTTTTTTCAAGTTTTTTTACAGACAAGCAGAAAACACAATAAATGCTATGATTTTCGATTAAATGCTATCAAAAGCTAGTACACTTGAGTGTATTAGCCTGTAGTTTAACTTTTAGGCAAAACTTAAACTAGCAAGTGCAGTAAACAGTTTTAACTTATAAACACAGAATAACAGTGCAAACTTTGATAAAATAAGCAGAAACAGTAGTCGAAAGGCACAAAAAGTCGAAAAAGCCAAGAAAAATACTTAAAATCTGGAAAGGTAGTCTTTTCTGGTCTCTGCTGCTAGAGGAACACTGCTGGCCACCACGAGGAGCTGTGCTGAGTTCTCAATAGCTGGAAAAGCCCGCCAAAACGTGCTTTATAGCAGGGGCTGGAAAAGACAGGAAATGACCCAAAATGGCCAATAAACTACAAGTTACTGCCTTAAACCACTCCTCTGAGGACAAACAGGCAGTTCAGTACTCCCTACTCCCACTAGTGAGTAAAGAAACTACCCCTTGACCAAACAAGGAAAATGGAGAAAACAGGAACCAAGACAAAGCCCAGGGATCAGCAAAATCTGGTCTCTGGAACACTAGTTTAGGAAAGTATGGAAAGCAAGGATATTTTTTTGTTTTTTTCAAGTTTTTTTACAGACAAGCAGAAAACACAATAAATGCTATGATTTTCGATTAAATGCTATCAAAAGCTAGTACACTTGAGTGTATTAGCCTGTAGTTTAACTTTTAGGCAAAACTTAAACTAGCAAGTGCAGTAAACAGTTTTAACTTATAAACACAGAAAAAACAGTGCAAACTTTGATAAAATAAGCAGAAACAGTAGTCGAAAGGCACAAAAAGTCGAAAAAGCCAAGAAAAATACTTAAAATCTGGAAAGGTAGTCTTTTCTGGTCTCTGCTGCTAGAGGAACACTGCTGGCCACCACGAGGAGCTGTGCTGAGTTCTCAATAGCTGGAAAAGCCCGCCAAAAGCGTGCTTTATAGCAGGGGCTGGAAAAGACAGGAAATGACCCAAAATGGCCAATAAACTACAAGTTACTGCCTTAAACCACTCCTCTGAGGACAAACAGGCAGTTCAGTACTCCCTACTCCCACTAGTGAGTAAAGAAACTACCCCTTGACCAAACAAGGAAAATGGAGAAAACAGGAACCAAGACAAAGCCCAGGGATCAGCAAAATCTGGTCTCTGGAACACTAGTTTAGGAAAGTATGGAAAGCAAGGATATTTTTTTGTTTTTTCAAGTTTTTTACAGACAAGCAGAAAACACAATAAATGCTATGATTTTCGATTAAATGCTATCAAAAGCTAGTACACTTGAGTGTATTAGCCTGTAGTTTAACTTTTAGGCAAAACTTAAACTAGCAAGTGCAGTAAACAGTTTTAACTTATAAACACAGAAAAACAGTGCAAACTTTGATAAAATAAGCAGAAACAGTAGTCGAAAGGCACAAAAAGTCGAAAAAGCCAAGAAAAATACTTAAAATCTGGAAAGGTAGTCTTTTCTGGTCTCTGCTGCTAGAGGAACACTGCTGGCCACCACGAGGAGCTGTGCTGAGTTCTCAATAGCTGGAAAAGCCCGCCAAAGCGTGCTTTATAGCAGGGGCTGGAAAAGACAGGAAATGACCCAAAATGGCCAATAAACTACAAGTTACTGCCTTAAACCACTCCTCTGAGGACAAACAGGCAGTTCAGTACTCCCTACTCCCACTAGTGAGTAAAGAAACTACCCCTTGACCAAACAAGGAAAATGGAGAAAACAGGAACCAAGACAAAGCCCAGGGATCAGCAAAATCTGGTCTCTGGAACACTAGTTTAGGAAAGTATGGAAAGCAAGGATATTTTTTTGTTTTTGCAAGTTTTTTTACAGACAAGCAGAAAACACAATAAATGCTATGATTTTCGATTAAATGCTATCAAAAGCTAGTACACTTGAGTGTATTAGCCTGTAGTTTAACTTTTAGGCAAAACTTAAACTAGCAAGTGCAGTAAACAGTTTTAACTTATAAACACAGAATAACAGTGCAAACTTTGATAAAATAAGCAGAAACAGTAGTCGAAAGGCACAAAAAGTCGAAAAAGCCAAGAAAAATACTTAAAATCTGGAAAGGTAGTCTTTTCTGGTCTCTGCTGCTAGAGGAACACTGCTGGCCACCACGAGGAGCTGTGCTGAGTTCTCAATAGCTGGAAAAGCCCGCCAAAACGTGCTTTATAGCAGGGGCTGGAAAAGACAGGAAATGACCCAAAATGGCCAATAAACTACAAGTTACTGCCTTAAACCACTCCTCTGAGGACAAACAGGCAGTTCAGTACTCCCTACTCCCACTAGTGAGTAAAGAAACTACCCCTTGACCAAACAAGGAAAATGGAGAAAACAGGAACCAAGACAAAGCCCAGGGATCAGCAAAATCTGGTCTCTGGAACACTAGTTAGGAAAGTATGGAAAGCAAGGATATTTTTTTGTTTTTCCAAGTTTTTTTACAGACAAGCAGAAAACACAATAAATGCTATGATTTTCGATTAAATGCTATCAAAAGCTAGTACACTTGAGTGTATTAGCCTGTAGTTTAACTTTTAGGCAAAACTTAAACTAGCAAGTGCAGTAAACAGTTTTAACTTATAAACACAGAAAAACAGTGCAAACTTTGATAAAATAAGCAGAAACAGTAGTCGAAAGGCACAAAAAGTCGAAAAAGCCAAGAAAAATACTTAAAATCTGGAAAGGTAGTCTTTTCTGGTCTCTGCTGCTAGAGGAACACTGCTGGCCACCACGAGGAGCTGTGCTGAGTTCTCAATAGCTGGAAAAGCCCGCCAAAACGTGCTTTATAGCAGGGGCTGGAAAAGACAGGAAATGACCCAAAATGGCCAATAAACTACAAGTTACTGCCTTAAACCACTCCTCTGAGGACAAACAGGCAGTTCAGTACTCCCTACTCCCACTAGTGAGTAAAGAAACTACCCCTTGACCAAACAAGGAAAATGGAGAAAACAGGAACCAAGACAAAGCCCAGGGATCAGCAAAATCTGGTCTCTGGAACACTAGTTTAGGAAAGTATGGAAAGCAAGGATATTTTTTTTGTTTATTTCAAGAATTTTTTACAGACAAGCAGAAAACACAATAAATGCTATGATTTTCGATTAAATGCTATCAAAAGCTAGTACACTTGAGTGTATTAGCCTGTAGTTTAACTTTTAGGCAAAACTTAAACTAGCAAGTGCAGTAAACAGTTGTAACTTATAAACACAGAGAAAACAGTGCAAACTTTGATAAAATAAGCAGAAACAGTAGTCGAAAGGCACAAAAAGTCAAAAAAGCCAAGAAAAATACTTAAAATCTGGAAAGGTAGTCTTTTCTGGTCTCTGCTGCTAGAAGAACACTGCTGGCCACCACGAGGAGCTGTGCTGCTAAATTCCTGCTTTTATGTATATATTCTGTATATATTACTGCAATCAAACCAACTAGATTCCTGCTGTCATGTGTATATTCTGTATATATTACTGTAATCAAACCAACTAAATTCCTGCTTTTATGTGTATATTCTGTCTATATTACCATAATCACTATGTGTAACACTGTTTCTACTTCTGTACCAATTAATGTTTAATTTTTTTCTGTATCTATGTTCTTGTCAGAGCTTTTCCCCCTGGGCCTCCACTGAAACTGGGCTCTTTTAGGCCCAGTGGTCTTTCCAGGTAAACAAATGGAATAAAATAAAATAAATAAACAATTGACTTACTTAGTCTATAAACAGGCAAACACTGGGAGCCCGATTCCAAAAGAACTGCTCCCAGTGTAAGTGGTCACTTATACTGAGAGCAAATCTTAGGAAACCAGGCCCTGATGTGTTGATTTGTTGACAAGGACATATCTGATATGGGAATAGATGCAGAATGTACAATGTATCGCCAAAAAGATGATGTAGCACAACTGTGTAGCCTAAGATGTACTCTGGCATATCACACTACAACTGTAACATAAAAAAATATAAAATCATAAGAAATATAAGCAAAAATCCAAAGAGTGAGCATAGCTTAAAATACTAAAATAAGAGCATTTAAAAACTGAAGTGCAGGGGTGTTAATTAGGAATCAGTAAAATTCCTTCCAGCACATGGCAAGTGCGATAAATGCTTTTGGACTTAGACCAAGAAAAGAAAATCTTCATTATGTTTATGTTAAGATTTAAAGGACCTTGCAAACAGCTAGAAATGCAAGTATTGACAGGAAAGATGTTTAAAGAGTAAAATAGCTCTATGGGAAAGCAGCAGAAAGAAAAATATCAAAAGCTTTAAGGGATGTGGAAATGGACCAAAGGGGAATTAGAACTAAATGGGCAATGTATGGAAGAAGAGGAATGTCTCTTGTGAGAAAAGTGCATCATTACCTGTTTGTAAGTCCAAAACACCTACAAATTTTAGAGACCCTATTGTGTGTAATGCTGTTTCTCAGCTTAGTTAACTTGAATCCCTGAAGTTGTAAATCGAGAAACAAATCATTTCATGCACACAGAATGGTATATGATGTTCTTCTTGTGATAAAAGGGTACAAACCATATTGACAATGGTCCTTACCATTTTCTTTATTTCCCCAGTCCTGAATATTAGTAAAGTGCCCTCTGAGTCCAAGAACAAATGTGCATGATTAAAACATAATAAAGTGGACACTGACTGTAGAAAAAAAAAGATAAGATGAGGAGAAGTATACAGTCTTTGCTTATATTACCTGCACACGCGCAGGCGCACACACACACACACACACACACACACACACACACACACACACACACACACACACACACACACACACACACACACACACACACACATTATTATACATATGGCAATAAATAGCAAGCAACTAGCTGTGATAAGATTTTGTTCCTAGGCTTGCAGTCAACGCTCAAGATTGTTTTCACAAATCATGTAATTAGTAACACTTAATATCAACTGTTAAAACACTTGGAAGGAACTGCAAATGCCAGAGAGGGAAGCTGAATTTGCTGAAGTGTTTAGAACTATAAATACCAGACAGATAGATGGACAAAGTTAGCTGAGTCATATAATGAACTTAATAGCTACAGATGAAACTAAAACAGAAACAGCATAAAGACAAACATAATGGGAAGATTGCCAAGGCAAGCTACAAGTAACATTTTAACAGAATGCACACAATACTGAGTAACAGGGAAAATATTTATAGTTAGTGTTGCTCAAACTCAAACACAGTGAGATGCTGAATATAACCTTTGTTTGCATTATATATGATGTTTGCTGATTTGTAGTACTTTAACACAATGGTACAGTTCAGAGCAAATGTCTAAATCAAACTAGGTGTTCTGCCTTATAACATTGCTATTTGATACCTGAATCCATCAGATTAGACCTTGCTCTGTCCCTTTAAACCTTATTTTTCAGTGAGTCACAAGGTATATATTTTCTGTTTGCATATAAAATAGGAGAATTATCAATGGATTTAGAAAGCAGACATGCAGGACTACAGGTCTAAGTGTTTCATAAGACCTAACATGTTTGTGTGGTGCTAACCTTTCCCAGTGCACCCACGGGTTATATCCCATAAAGGTCTGCTGTAATTGGTGCGATTATGTGACTGCTTTGAGTACCTTTAGAGAATCTATGTCAACGTTTGCATGCATATGGACATTTGTATGATCCCTAAATTTATCAGGGTTTAAGCTACTTCTGATTATGGTTCTCTGAAAATGCACTGAAGTAACCTGTCCTGTTCCATTGTCTTATTTGTCTTCAGAGAAGTAAGCCTGGCTTGTTGCAGTTATAAAAAACTGCTGGCTGGTATCTAGATTCATACTTTAAACAACTTGCTACTGAATGTTGTCCTGAGAAACCTGGGTTGTCTTTTGTTCTTGTGTTGTTTGCTACTACTCAATCATCCTCATGAGCTTTTGGACTCACAGTTTCACCCCAGGTTAATTTTATTCTGCTTTACTACTGGACAAAGTAAAATTCTGCATACGATTTTTTTATATCCCTACATGCATTGTTTCCTCTGTTATTTATCATTTTATCTTTGCATCTGATGATGGCCTTCCACACCCTCACTACCACACTAAGTTTCTCAAAAATTATACAGTTCACTTTAAAGAGATGATTTTGACAGTCTCATTGTCATTCCAGTGACTGCTTCTTCTATTAAAGCCTGGGGTGATTTTCTATTGTTTAAAGCTTGTTTCCTGAATTCTATGTGCTTTGTTCATGGATCATTGACACTATGGGCATATGGATTTATAGCTGTTTAATGACCATAATTCGATGGCCTACATATTACTATTTCAAAACAGATGGGCAGTAAGGCAACACTGATATCATGCCTTAATTTATTTAATATTTTGTATCAGTGAGCCATATTCCTATTGATAAAAAATGAGCCTGAAAATTTGTAATTCCAAACTGCTGAAACCACAGAGTCTGTAGGCTTTGCTCTGTCTTTTACAGTTTTACATGTACTTCATTTTATACATCACACATATATTTACAATTTTAATGTTTATTCTATTTGAATTATACAGTTTCAGCTGTTTGTTGCTCTTTGTCTCTCACTCTCTCTCTCTCTCTTTCTCTCTCTGTTGGCTGAGGCTGACATTGGTATATTGTGATCAGTGTTTTACCCTGGTTAACAAATCCAAGTAAATAAGTAAATTAATTATTTGTTTCTACCATGTCCCCCTTGCTACTTCCTTCTTATGATTACCCATACTCCACTGCTGCTCTTATACTCTTCTTATGTGTTATGTTGCTCACCTTGTTACTATAAGACGAACCTGCAGTGATTTTGTTTTCCATCTCCTTTTCCAGATGGACCATTATTTTACTATGTAGTGTCTCTTCAGATGTGAAGTAGTAACCCTTCTCATCTATTTCCTTAGTGCTGCCGTGTATGATGTACTGGGGGTAATAGTTATGATACTCTGAAGCCAAACTTTCTTAGCCATGAGGTTTGTCATGGCATCCACTCCATTGCATGCTAATTACTTATTCTTCCAAATTCCTCATACTCAAATAGAGCACTCAACCCCCTTCCTTAGAATTCTACATATCTTTTATTTTAATTTTTCTCAAACACCCTTCATTTCTTATACTCAGTTTGGCTACTTATTTACTCCCTGATCTAACTTGTCTCCTATAAATATGTTTATCTGTCTATCAGAGGAGATGCTAAATATCCTAGTAGAATTTGCCTTAATTGTCCCTCCATTTTGATGAATTGTTTGTATGTCCATACTTCACTCATAATTTGAGCAATGTCTAAGAATAACAGCTGTATTCAGATTAACAAAATTTAAAAAACAATATTGTCCAGTTTTTCTTAGCTCAAGAAAAGTGCAAGAAGGAAGAATTCTAACTTCAAATTTATATAAATGCAAGCCTAGAAGTGGAACAATAGAATGCATAAGTTTTCAAAAATGTATACTGCTCCTAACACTTCATACAATTTCTCTCACAGGTTCTAAACAAATCACAGATAGTTATTTAAACAAAATACCTAAGTGAGGTGTCAATGTCATCTTTACTTTAAAAAGAAAGAATGAACTAGAAACCTCATTTAGTGAAGAGATCCAGAGGCTTTGCAAGTCTGGCTGCAAGCAACAGAAACACATTCTGGGCATGATAATGCAGTCCAACAGCCTTATCCACAGGTGAATCTCAAAGGAAAGCACAGACCCCTTAAAGCTTATATGAATTTTATTCAGTGAGAGACGTACTAAGCTGATAATTTTGAGTAGAGCTACTTGCTTACTCTAGCTGTTCTTTATTAAGAAACAATGATGTGGTCTGCTACATACTAAACAGAAAGTTTTTTAAGGCTCTAAATGCTGACACGTATGTCTAACAGCAAGTACATGTAATACAATGAGGAAAGGAACATCAGTGCAAAGAATACGGCTCAATCTACAAACTTTGAAAAAAGACACAAAGGTCCTAGAAAAAGGGTACATCTAGCCAAAAATCCGGACATCTAAATATCACAAAATGAAAATAAGAAATAGCCCATAACTCTTCCTGCTTCCAGAAGAAATGTGAGATACTTTAATGAATTGTAGTACAAAATTCTACCAAACAAGGTAACTGATTTTTGCTTCTGAAAAAGGGAGATGTAAGAGATGTGTCCACCTTTTTTAAATTATTGTTGCCACTAGTATGTTGGTGATGTATTATATTTTTTCCTCAAAATGTTTTTTTTTTATTTTTCAAATACATTTGAATGAATTCCATAGTATTTATACATAACATCTTAAATAACTATGTACACTATTTACATTAGCCTGACACTATAACAGATCTTAATGTATACAGTTACTTTATAAGTATGTCCAATCCATTATCACAGTGTCTGATCAATTATTGTATAGTGTCAATCAGCAATAAGACTTTTCCCCAAGGGTTGTTGATAAATGGCTTTGGATAAATTCTTAGTTCTTTAATTTTAATTTCCAATAACGCTGTGGTTTTCAGTAGGCTGTAGAAGTCTTCCAGAGTTGGTATTGTGTTTGTATTCCATCTTCTTGTTATACACTTTCTTGAAATAGTAAGTATAGTCCATACTAGATACTTGTTTGACCTATTCAAATGCGGACCTTTGTTCCCATTTAATAATATGAGAGCTTTAGTTAAATAAAATGATTCATTAAATAAAGCTTGTATAAAGTTATTAATACCATTCCAAAATGGCTTAATTTTAACACAGTCAAAGAAAATGTGGTTCCAATATGCACTGTGTACTTGCTCACATCTCCAACATATTCATTTTATGGAAGAACTAATTTTACTGATACTGTCTGTGGTTATGAATGCTCTGTGCAAACATTTCCAATTAAAAACTTTCCAGTATTGTGTAAAGGATGTATATTTTATCAATACTAAGATATTTGTTTTAATTTCTTCAGTTAACTGTATTGAGTGTCCTTTTGTTATATATTTCCAATATGAGGTTTTGGGTGTTGTTTTATAGTTTATCAATATTCTGTAAAATTTTGAAATACTGTTTCCCATGTCAAAGTCATTATATATGATTTCATATATGTATTTTGTAAATTTAAGTATTTTTTAAATGAAGAATGATTAATTATTCTACTTAAATCTTGCAAATATGACAGAATACTCTGTAAAGTTAGCCAGTCCTGTTGTGGAATTGTATATGTTGTTTTTATTACTTGCATATCTAAAACTTTTAGTTCTTTGATACATTGGAGCCAACAAACAAATCCTTTCTGTTCCCAGGAATTTATAATTTCTCTATATATTTTATTTATATTATATATATAAATGTTGTTAAAACATAAAACCAGATTTTTAAATCTACATTTGCATTAATAATTTTCCTAAATGAGTCAATGTAATAATTAATCATATGAGTTTTAGTGGGTTCAGTTATGTTATATTGCATACTCATACATATGTGCCATGGCAAATTGTTTTTATTTATTTGAAATTTCTTTTTGTAACTCAAATTCATTTATTGATATTACAGTTAGCAATTCTTTCCAATTTGCAGAGTAATTTGGACTTATTCAGTATGAAATTGTTTTAGATATTGATGCTTTTATATATGTTTCTATATCAGTAAAGTTTAATCCTCCCTGTTTCCATGGTCTGATATTCTCCCGGATTCACAAATCCTCTGTGTAAGACTTAATAAGTCTTACTCGGAGGCTGCAGTTGAATGGTATGATATCAGCGTGCCACGAATATGCATGGGGGCACACTGACCCAACCGTAAGTCATACATGGACTGTGTAAGAAAGCAGGGGGCATGTCCGACTGCCGAGCAGTCTAAATGTCCACGCCCCTGCAAGTGTTTGAAAAGTAAGAGCAAATACACAAGAGCGAGTCCGCTCAAATGTCCCTGCACCCAACACCACACTCCCTGATATTGTAAATCCCCATCACAGTTATAAAAAGCAAAACATTAAATTTATTTTTTTAAATTCCCAAAATAGCTGCCCGTATTTGCGTGTGTGTGCGTGGGTGTGCCCATTGCTTAGCTAGAGTTAGCAATTCTGACATGGAAGAGCATAAGAAAGAATGTTTATGCAAATCACATCAAATAGCAATAGCGTAATGGTAGAGTGTTCACACAAAGAAGAGGCATTCATGGTTTGAGTCCCACCACTCCCCTTCGTATTTATTTTTAAATCAGTATATGAAATAATACCAGACAAATATGTGTAAATAGAACTAAAACGCAGTGAAATGGCCAATGTATCAGTGAACAAAATAAATATTTTAAATGATCCTGATATATAATTGCCTGCAGTTAAGCAGCACTTCACCCAGCGCAATAGAGTTGCCCATAGTTTAATAACGGTTAACCCAGTGCAATAGAGGTGCCCATAGTTACCCAGCACAATAGAGGTGCCCATAGTGGAATAGCGTTTTAACCAGCGCAATGTGTTTGCTCGGATGTGCGCACCACGCCAACCAGGGCATCGTAGGGCGCCGTAGGGCACCGAGAAGCAACGTAGAGCAAAGTTGCTTAAACGCAGCCACACCCCCTAGCCGGTCTGAAAATAAAATGAATGACAAGGTTCAAACTCAGGACTCTGTGCATCACAAGCAAAGTACAGAACCAGTAAGCCATGATAACTTAGGGGAAGCAGCCACTGTTAACATACATATACTTACTAATGGAAGTTTAACCATTACTAAGCAGGTCTTCAGTCAGCCAAGAATTTTAAAAAACAGCCAATCACAAAAAAGTGCGGGAAATGCAGCATATTTAAGCCCCATTGGCGGGAATACATGCCATAACTGATTGTAGCTCACATCTGCAGTTAGAATGGCTGGTGTCAGAAAGGGAACATGCTTCCGAGAGCAACATTGGGGCATCGAGGAGTCGAAATACATGGTTGTCCACCGGCATGAGTCAAGACTCCTGTAGGGCCAGTTCCATGGGACAGAGTACAAGGCAGAGGCTTGGAACCGGTTTGCTCATGACCTCACCAGTGCCACAGGCATTCCTTGGACTGGTGAGCAGGTCCATCACCACCATGCAGACCTGAAGAGACGGAAGCAGGACGACCTGAACCAATGGATACAGGAGGCCCCTGGGATGCAGAATGCCCCACAACTGAGTATGTAGCCAAGGAATGCAGTATGTAAGAATTGATAATTGAGTATGTATAATGGATAGGTATGTCTCAATATCCCTTCATTAACTTTACAGTTGCAGGTGACCGTGCTGCGAATCAGCAAGCCTATGCTGATAGGCTGCAAAGGCTGCACCACCAGGCAGGTTAGTGATTATTCTGCATGTATTGTTATATAAAATATGGGAGAGAGCATGAAAGAAAGTGTTGTAGTCCAATAATACAGCCATAAAATTGCCTGAATAAGTCCTCTGCATGTACTGTCAGATAAAAACGTCAGAGAGGCAGAAAAAGAGTGTAGTAACCCATTAAGAAAGGTAACATATGTCTGGAATATTATCTCTGCAGGCACTGTCATATAAAATAAGTGAGTGAGCCTGAAAAAGAGTGTTCTAACCTATTAATAAAGGTATAATATGTCTTGAACATGTCTGCCATATGCACCGTTAAAACAAATAAAGGAGTGAGCTTGTGGAAAAGTGTGTAATGCCATTAATAAAGGTCTAAAACCCGGAGTGTGTCTGTGTCACAGAGTTTGAAATATTGTTGCACCCTTGCATTATACAAATAGTACTGTTTGAAAAAGTGCTGGCAACCTAGAGTTGTGCAGTCCCATATAAAGTGGGTGATGAAAGTGCTAGTAGCTGTGAAGCATATATACAGTTTGCAACAGTCAGTTACTGGCTGGCATGCATAAGTAAATCTGGCACACGTGTAGCATGTTATTTTATCCCCAGAAATTTTATTTTATTTATTTTTTTATTTTTATTTTACATTTGTTTACCGGGCTAGTCCAACTGGATATATTTCCATTTTCAGCAGAGGCCCGGGGAGAAAAGCTCCACATTAAGGTTAGTACAAACAAGTCATTAACTAAAGAAAGCAAAAATGGTTAGTAAAAAAATACATACAGAATTAAGGTGCAAACAAACATATATAGGAGAAAGTTTATGCTAGAAAGGACATATTACTTCTATTTACAGTATAGGAATAGGGGAGTTATACTTTAGTAGGACATTCATAAAGAGTAAATATATATAAGCAATTAAAAAAAATGCAACCATCTAGCTTTGTTAATTAAATTGAAACAGAGACTAATTAACAAAGGTATTTTGAGTTCTTCTGAAGGGAGAGAGTATGGGGGAAGAGAAGGTAAAGCTCATAAGTAGAATCATAAGATTAGTCAGGATTGATGCATGGGCATAGCCAGAGTGTTTTTAGGTGTTGTTTGAGTTTTTGTTTAAAGAGGAAAGGTGATGACGTAGTACTTAGAGTGGTAGGTAGTGAGTTCCAGTGTTTACCTATGGTGTTAGAAAAAAGTGAATCGCCTGCAATGTTATTGGACTTAGTTAGCTTCACAAGAGGTTTATTAGAGGAGCGCAGTGAATTTAGATTAGAATAGGGAGATATGAGATCAGAAAGTATGGGGGTATTTTCCGGTTGGTGAAATAACCTGTGTATAAAGGTAAGTTGGGAGACTAGTAGTGTATTTTTCAGTTCTAGCCAGTTTAGTTGTAATAGATTATGACAGTGGTGAGTTCTAAATGGATTTCCAGTAGCAAATCTAGCAATGCTATTGTATGCATTTGCTAGTTTAGTAAGGTTTTTTTTCTTTAAGTTAGTGTATATGGGAGAGGCATAAAGAACAGTGGAAATAAGATGAGATTGAGCGAGTGTAATTTTAGCCTGTGGAGATAGAAAGGTTTTAATTCTAAATAAGGAGCCAAGTTTTCTATTTACGGTTTTGATAGTGTTATTAATGTGGTTATCAAAAGTGAGGTTATTGTCAATTGTAATACCTAACAGTTTTGTGGTAGAGTCAGGGACTATGTGTGTACCATTATTAGAGGTAATACAGAAGTCTAAGGGGGGGACTTACTATTGGGTCTGAAAAGCAGGAGTTTGGTTTTATTGGCATTTAAAAGTAGGCAGCATTTCAAGAACCATGTCTCAACTGTGGTAAATATGTTCTGTGTTAGGGTCTGTAGTTCAGAGGAGGTATTAGCAGAGCAGATGAGAGTTGAGTCGTCTGCATATTGAATGCATGTAGCTTGAGGCATTGCTACATGTAAGTCATTTATGAATAAAGAGAAAAGGAGGGGACCTAGGATGGAACCTTGTGGTACTCCAAGAGTGACTGGCAGAAGAGATGAAAGTGTGTTTTCCCAGAGAACAGCCTGTTGCCTGTTACTAAGGTAGGAGGTAAACCATTGAACCGCTTTGGTATCTAGTGAGAGAGATTCAAGGGTTTTTAGGAGCAGATGGTGGTTTACCATGTCAAAGGCTTTTGACAGGTCTAAGAAGAGTGCAGACGTTAGGATACTATTATTGCGGTTTCTATTGATACACTCGGTAAATGATATGAGAGCTGTGGTAGTGCTATGAAATGGCCTAAAGCCATGTTGGCAGTTAGCTAGGAAATTGAATTGAGTTAAGTGGTGCATTAGCTGATGATGAATACATTTCTCCATTATTTTTGCTAGGGGAGATAGGAGAGCTATAGGTCTATAGTTAGAATACTCTTTTGAGCTGCCTCCTTTATGTAAAGGGATTATGTGGGAAACTTTCCAGATAGCAGGGATGGTTCCTTCTGTTATGGTTCTATTTATAAGGAGGGATATAGGATAAGCTATTGCTTCGGCCGCTTTTTGAAGGTATTCAGATGGTAACTGATCTGCAGATGGGGTACAGGATTTGAGTTTTAGGATGAGTTTCAGGATGTAGGATGTAGAGACAGGTTGTATTTGAAATATGGGGAGATTTGCAGGTAAACAGGTGGGGGGGTATGATTTGTCTATAGTAAGTTTGTTTGCTAAAGACTTAATGGTGTCTGTGAAAAATGAGTTAAAGACATTGGCAGTTTGGTCTGAGGTATTCATTTCAGCCCCTGATGGTAAGGGTGTACTAGAGCGGCCTGGGTGTAGGAGCGAATTTAGGGTTGACCAGAACCTCTTGGGGTTGTTGTAGTGAGTTTGTTGTAGTTTACAGTAGTAATTCTTTTTATCCAAAAAAACAGCTTTTTTAGTGCTATTTCTTAACTGTCTAAAGGTTTGATGGTCTGAAATAGTTTTTGTAGTTCTCCATTTAGCCCAAGATTTATTTCTAAGTAGTATTTGTTGTCTTGTCTCTTTGGATAGCCAGGGGGCAGGTTTAGATTTAACTCTGATGGATCATTTTGGAGCATGTTGGTTGAGGATAGCTAGGAATTTGGTATTGAAGTAATTGGTAGCATCTTCAAGAGTTAGGGTTTTTAGAAGATTCCAGTTGCAAGCTTTTAGTTCATTTTGGAATAATAATGGGTTAAAGTGTTTGTTGCTGCGTGAGACTCTGTAGGTAGGAGTATAATTAGTGTCATTTTTTTGTCTTATGATGTAAGTTAAGTAATGATCACTTGCATCATCAGGCAAAGTTCCTACTGTGTATGTTTGTTGTAGTTTGTTAACTACGATCCAGTCTAAATTACTTTCTTTGTTATTGGGTTTATTGATTCTTGTGGGATTATTAATTGTCTGAGTAAAGCCATGAAGATTTATATGGAATGAGGGATTATTTGTATTGACAGAAGACCAATCACAATTAAAGTCACCTAGAATGATAGTTTCTTGTGGGTAAGAAGAAGATATACAACCTAGGATATTTTCAATTTTAGTGTAATTATTGCCAGGAGGAAGGTAGATACAGATAATATATAACGATTTGTTAGGGTTTAGTTGTAGTTTAGAAGTAAGGATCTCAGCTTTATCATCATTTAATGGGATGGCAGGTTGTGAAGAGATATTTAATACATTTTTAAATAGAAGCGCTACTCCCCCACCCTTACGTTTTAAGCGGTCCATCCTCAAAATATTGTATCCTGGAGGAAGTATTTCATTGTCTTTAGTACCAGGTTTCAGCCAAGTTTCAGTAAAACAGAGAATATCAAAGGAGTGAGTGTCTAGGAGGGCATGGAGATGGGCAATCTTATTATTAATGCTTCGGATATTCAGATGTCCGATTAGTAAGGCATTAGAAGCAGTTGTTAGTGTAGGTGGGGTAAGGTGTGGGGTATTGTAGGTTGTGTCAGAGAAGTTATTAGATGGTCCTGGGTTAGGGTGGATGTCACCATCACATAGGATTGGTATTTGTAGTTCAAGTGATGGTTTGCATGTAAAGTTGGTTAGATATTTGAGCTTCCTTATGTTAGGATTGTTGAAGTTAATGTGTGTATGTCTATGGAATTTGGGTAGTAAATAGTTGGGGGTGCTTATAATGTTTGAGTGAGTGTAAGTATGACTAGGATTCTGAAAAGCTGTTTGTCTATGGCAGGTAGTAAAGTGGAAATAATTAGTTCTTTCATAAGATGTAAGGAGATAACAGAAGGTTAAGCATAAAGAGCATATGTATATGAATATTAGGTTATGTAGCATAGTTTTAGATAAAAGAGACATATTGCTATGAGGATTTTAAGTCCTAGGAGGTAAGGTTAATATTTAATAAGTAAGTTGAGTATAAGATAGCTGTTAGTTTTCCAGGGTAGATTAGTTAAGGGTATAAGTGAAAGGTAGGTGTCAGGGATGGTGGGAAGTTATAAAATAGAATGTAGAGGGATGAGGTGAGGATATAGTAATTAAAGAGAGATGATAGATAAGGTAGTTAGGGAGGGACAGGAAAGGAGTTACAGCAGTAAGCAGTTAGAGGGGATAGGATGGTTCAGGGAGGGGGTGTGGTTAGAGAAGTATAAGTGTAAGGACACTGGGGGTGGGTGGGATATGGGGGTAGGGTAGGGGAGCGGAGCGGGGCAGAACCAAATCAGTCGATTGTGTGGAGCCAATCAGACCTTGCAGGCAGCTTATCACTGAAGTGTACCAGGCAGATAAGGAGCACTTTAATGTAGGAGTTATATGAATAAATATAGGCAACAGTTTACTGTAATGGTAATAAAAACCAAGTTACCTATATTCTGTAACTCATAGACTGCGAAATACTGTCTTACAGATGCACTTGGGTACAAAGTAAGGTTAAAAGCTCGGCAGATTTATAAGTGGATCGCAGTATTATGCTGCCCTCTAGTGGCATAAGGGGGGAAAGACCACAACTGTAGGGTACACAGGACAATATACTTGGTGGGAGATAGGATGGCCTATGTAGGTTAGATAGGTAGGATCCGCGAGTGTGCTGGCCCAGTTCCAACAGGTCTAAGCAAATTTAAATAAAGTAGAAATGTGAGTGTGTGCCAAGAAATGCAGGGTTCTGTACAAATTGAAGTGAAAATGTCATGTGAAAACATCCCAGATATGTATATAAAGAAATAGAAATGCAGTCAAGAAATATGTAGCAGTAACATCTGCATCCTGGACAGTTAGAATGTCAGATATAGGTCAGGCATATATTGAACTAGCCAAACCCATTACACAACCTAATGTATGGTGGCAAGTGTAATAATACATGTAGGGGATATACACCTGCAGTCACTAGGAATGTAGCGTAGACTAAAAGGTAATTATAAGATGTTAACCGAGGTTTTTTTCTACACCCTACTGTATGTGCATAAACCATGCAATTCCACACCTCAATGGGTATTTGTAATCTTAAATATTTGTTGGGACATATGTCCTATTGTTCTATAAATATTTGCATTCACGTTGATGCAGGTGCCCTGTTTAAACACCACAATCATGGTGGCCTGTTGCTACCAAATATCCCTGCATGCTGTTGGAATATCCACTGTGGTTCAATATATGCATGTGTTATGCTTGCTGTTTAACTGTTGGAACCATGGTGTATTGGGTTAATGGGAATATTACTGCACGCTGTTACAACTAATCTGGAATGCTGTTGTTTATGTTGTAATTAAACACACCTAATCACAGAACGTATGGGAAGGCCGGTCTCAGCGGACCCACCCATTGCTTTTATTTTTTGTATTACTGTATTGCCTTTCTATATTTTGAATACTGTAGTTTGTTTTCTTTACCTTGTGTTTTGCTTGTATTCTGTTTTAACAGCATATTAAAACTTCAAAAGAGACCACAGCTCTCACTGCTCTGAGGCAGGCAGAATTTTTTCCCGCCCTCCCACCCATTTAAGTTGTCTTGTTAAATACCACTGTCTTTCTAGTTGCCCGCCTCTTATGTTAATCTGACCATATATCTCATTTCTCTTTACTTTCACTGGCTTATGTGAGTAATCACAAAATCATCATTTTTTGAAATCACCACCCCTTCAATTATTTAAATTTATTGGCCATCCAACAGTATTTCATAGTACCAAAATACAACAGTGACCACCCCTTTCAATCCATCTTGCTGTTTTAAAAATAGTAACTCTCCACTAAACCTTACATTTTTAAACAGGTAAAACTCAAGTTACCTACTTTCACATCTAACTTCTCTAGTGCACACTGCAGAGTGCATTCTTTTCAATCTTACCTTTAAGCATCCCTGTGACTAGCACTTTCTCTAATACCTGCTGGAAAGCACTAGGAAGCCTTAAACTCATACAAACACTGAACTCTCCTTGTTAACAAGGAGAAATTAATAGTAGGCACTAAACAGCCTATAATTGCAAAGTACCTTGCTAAGGAAACAGCTCCTATACTTTACAAAGAAAAAAAAAGCCCCAAACCAGGCATGTCCAAGGGTCAGCTTCCGGTGATTTCTCCTGTCCACCTGGTGAATCTGGGCATACTGGGGTAATGCAGCAATTGCCTCATGTACACAGACAACCCTCTCCTCCTACCACCCAACACTACAACCTGTGAGAGATGCACTTACATAGCCAAAATGGAAGCAAAGCTCTCTCCATCCAAGATTGTGCTAAACAGTCAAGAGGAGAAGGTTAACACCCACACTACACCTCAAGCAACACATAGCCCTTCTAAACCCGCACCACCAACACCCACATATAGCAACACTAAATCCACATATGCAGAGGCCCTTAACTGTAACCTGCCCAAGCAACAAAGACCTCTGAAGCTGAAACGCAAACAAACACCAATCACAACCAATGTGTCACATAGTTCACAACACCAGTGTGCCACCCAGCAACAGCCCCTAAGGCAAGACAATGTACCCAACACTTTAGTCATAGGTGACTCTATAGTCCGGCACACTGATGTCCCTCTCACCAGGTTGAATAAGGAGAAAATTACAGTCAGCTGCCTGTCGGGTGCCAGGATCCGCCACATAACGCATGCACTCAAGTCACTCCACAACAAGTACAAATATGACTCTGTCATTGTCCATATTGGAGTGAATGACTTGAGACATACCTCCCTGGACTACAAGAAAAGAGACATGGAAGAGCTCTCGGATCATGTGGCCAAGGCAGGTATGACCCTAGCCCTGAGTAGCATCCTGCCTTCGCCCAGAATGATACCACAATATAAGGATAAAATGATTGACTTCAACAATTGGCTAAGCTTATGGTGTCATTCAAAGAGGATCCAGTATCTGTCTGCCTGGGATGACATGATTGACAGACCACAATGCTTTGCCAGAGATGGTCTGCACCTGTCACCCCTGGGATTCAGGTTACTGGCTAAGGCTCTTGCCACCCCTATAGTGCCTTTTTTAGGCAAACTTCAAAGGACAAAACCACCACTGTAACAGGTACAATCATGCAAAATCTGAAGGTAATGCTACTCAATGCTAGAAGTCTAAACCTCAAAATGCACTCTCTCGAGGCAATCCTAAAAATGGAGAACATTGATATCTGTGTAGTAACTGAGACCTGGTTCAAGGCTCCAGAGAACACCCCTGCAATACCAGGCTACAACTCTTACCACACGTTTCGGCCACCAAACCAGGACCGAAACACTAAAGGTGGAGGAGTGTCAATATTCACCATGGATATTCACACCACTAGGCTAGTTGGCTAACACAATGTGTCTGAAATTCTCCAAGTGCAACTAACACTAGGTAAGACTGCAATCCAAATTGTAGCTTGCTACAGATCCCCCACCATACCCCAAGATTCTCACTACACCTTTCTAAACATACTGGAAAATATTAAGATAGAACCAAACACCCTAATACTGGGTGATTTTAACTACCCTGCCATTAACTGGGAAAACTACTCATGTCCCAACACCTTTGCGCAACGGTTCTTGGAATTTATAAATTCTAATGCCCTGGATCAACTAATCCATAGTCCCACCAGGGGCTCCAATATACTAGACCTGGTCATTACCAACATGGGAAATCAATGCTCCATACCTATGGTCACCCCCTCGTTAGTCAGATCTGACCATAAGCTAATCACCCTTAACATCCACATCCCACCCCACCCCCCAGTAAAGAAACCACCATAAAAAACTTCTCCAAAGCCAACTTCATGCTACTCAAGTCAGAAGTGACAAACTTCATGACACCCATGCAGACGGGAACTGAAAGTTCAACTGCTGAATCCTACACTAAGGCACTGTACGAGCACATCCACTCATACATGAATCGTGCCATCCCAAATAGTACCAAAATGCTCTCATCCAAAAAAAGGAAGCCAATCTGGTGGTCCCCTGCCATAAACAAACTTTACAACAAAAGGAAGAAACTTTTGCAGAAAAGAAGAAAATCCCAGGATGCAAAAAACTCCCTTACTAGCCTCAGTAAGAAACTGAGATGCCTCATAAAATCCTCCAAAGCTAGTTACAAAAATAAAATTGCCAAAGATTCCAAAGACAACCATAAAGCATTCTATAACTATGTCAAGAATCTAAATGGCAATGCTCAGATCTGCTCTGAGCTAAAACAGAAAGGCATTAAATATACTGATCCGAAGGATATTGCCAATATCCTGGCAGATCGATTCAGTGCCAACTTCACCCCGCTCTCACCCCCTAAATGGCCCATCTCAATACCGGAAGATTGCCAAATTCCAGTAATAATGGCCACACAGGTACAAATCGCACTCCCTAAAGCCAAGAATACAGCATCCATGGGACCAGATGACATCCCGGGCTGTGTACTACATGAACTACAATATGAACTGGCACCTCACCTAAGTGTCATGTTTAAACATAGCCTCATCTCAGGTTTCGTGCCCACTGAATGGCGCAGAGCTACAGTTATCCCAATCCACAAGGGGGGATCCACCTTGGATCCCGGAAACTACCATCCCATCAGTCTGACAAGTCTTATCTGCAAGGCCATGGAGCGTATTATCATGGAACTTATAAACAAAGACATTGGCAACCTTCAAACACTAGACCCCACTCAGTTTGGGTTTGTGAAGGGCCGATCTTGTCTCCTGAACCTGATTGACTTCTTTGAATCAGTCTCCAGAGCCATGGACAAGGGTAAGGTGGTCCACACAGCCTATCTAGACCTTGCCAAGGCCTTTGACACCATCCCCCACTCTGGAATCATAGATAAACTTACTAAGTTGGGCATCAATCCCTATGTCACCCAATGGGTTGCTAAATGGCTTACTGATAGAACCCACACTGTAAAAGTAGCCGACTCCAAATCCAGCTCCAGACAAGTGACAAGTGGAGTACCTCAGGGTTCAGTCCTGGGGCCACTCTTGTTTGGCATCTACTTCTCTGAAGTACAGGTCAACACTAAGGGACTCTGGCTAACAAAGTTTGCAGATGACTGCAAACTGGGAGCCATTATTGAATCCCCAAATGATGTGGATACTCTACAAAAGGGCCTTACAGAAACAGGTGCTTGGTGCCAGAGCCATGGGCTCAAGCTCAATGCCAAGAAATGTATTGTTATCCCCTTTGGGAAAAAACATGTATCCATGAATTACCATATAGGTGGCAGTACACTAAACACAGAAAGTGTGATAAGAGACTTAGGGACACAGGTGGGCAGTGGTCTCACCTTCGATAACCACATCGCCACAACAGTCAGGAAATCCTTCTATGTGGCACACCTCATCACAAAGGGCTTTTCATCCAGAAAAAAGGAGGTCATTGTCCCACTGTACTCATCCCTCATTAGACCCATTATAGAATACAATGCCTCATTTGGTATGTACCTCTCAAGACATCTGCAACAACTGGAAAGGCCTCAGAAATACCTCACTAAAAGAATCACAGGCCTAAAGCAGATGCCCTACGCTGACCGCCTTAAAAAACTCCAGCTATACTCTGTCGCATATCGTCTACTCAGAGACGATCTCTGCTTAACATACAAGGCCATGTCAAACCCAGAGCTGTTGGACATGCTACACTTAAAGAAATCCAAAACCCTCAGAGCTACACGCTCCAGGTATCTAAACCATGTCATCACAATAAACAAAACATGCTGGAGGGATAGGTTCCTGACCCAGAGACTCCCCAGACTCTGGAATAGATTGCCCATACATGTCAAGCAGAGTGCCTCTTTGGACCTCTTCAAGAGGAACCTTGACGATTGGATGGGAGAAAGGAAATTCACCCCAGGGATCACGTCAGTCGCCCTGCTAGACAGGGGTCCAGGAAAGTAAATAATGTGGGAAGAAATAGCCAGGGAATTGTTATGGCTAGGCTTGTATAGGCCCTAGGGCTGATAGCCTAGTACCAACCTATGAACCTATGAACCTATGAACCTGTCCCTCCTCAGCTGGTGAGTGCACCTGGCACCAGCAGGCCCGGTGGCCAGCCCGGGCTCCCCTCCTCCGTTGGTCCTGTGCCACCTTCGGGTGGAAGCACTGCAGGGGATTGGGCTCATCCCCCCATGCAAGCGTGGGCGGGGAAGGGCCACCTGCCACCCTTCAAAGGGTCCGGGTTGTGGTGCATATGGAGATCCAGTGTTCAGTCGCTGATCCCCTACGCCAGCTCAAGGCGAGAGTGGCGTGTCTCACGGGTGAGCCTGCCCATCCTACACAGCCCCCAGCACAGCCACCCTCAGGGCTGTGAAGGTGCAGTGGTGACTGCCCATGGGTGGGGATCTCAGTTCCACTGTTACCATCTGTGGGCTCATGGGCTTGCAATTTCCAAACATCCGACCCCATCAATTGTGTTCACCCGCCCCATGTGTCATACACTGCCCCTGTATGCGTCTTGTCTGTTTTGTCTGTTTAACTCCCCAACCTACCTCCCCGGACATACCTACTTTCTCTACCTCACTTCCCACTCTGACCTGAAAAAAAAAACAAAACAAAATGGGCAATCTGTACCCACAAAAAAATTACGCCCCATACATAGCTGCCCATTTCACACCCATGTCCATTGGACATGTAAACTGATAATTATAACTGGCAGTACAACATACTTTGTTGTCCTCACCCCTCTCCCAGGGGTGGAAGGTTTCAAATATCACTCCAAGTTTATTGCATATGCACAGCTGTTGCTGGTAAAGAAATGGGCAGCTATGGACCTTCCCTACTCCTGTCCTGCACATCCCGAGCTTGTTTACCTACTGTCTGTCCCTCTATGGGCCCCCTTTTTCACCACTTTCCTATCTCCCCATTTTCTTTTCTTTCAAAGAAATTAGCGCGGGGTTAGCGGGAGTAAGCACTTTTAAGCAGTAGTAAGCAGGTTTAAGCGAGTGTGTGCATGTGTGCGCTTAGCTAAGCGTCGCTAAGCATCACGCAAACCTGCGCAAACCCACTTACAACTGCTTAAAAGTGCCTTAGTCACTCTATGGCAGGGCCCTTGTTCTGCTGAGCAGCAAAAGAAAAAACCTCTGCCAGTCTTGAACCCCACACCATTGACATAATAGACTGCATGAATTACCACTAAGCCACAGCAGATATACAAATAACTTGGTTCTGAAATAAATTTATCATGCATTACAATGAGGGAATGTAAATGGAAATTAGGAATGGTATAACACAAATCCTGTTCTGTGGGTCTTTACCAGCAGTTGTTGTGGAATTGCATGACATGACTGTGAAAGGAGAACCAGCCATCCTAGCAGGGAATAATGTTACAGTAGCACCTTACGAACACCACACAGTATCAGACCAGGATATATACTGGCCACAGGAATACAGTGCAATAACCACATTTGTATGGCAGTTAATTGTGTAAGTTAGAAATAAAGTACATACTCCCATGTATCCTGTGTTAGCATTTGGAGGGGTGAGTACATGTCTACACTGAGAAGTGTGTACTGGAAGCAGCAACATTCAGGTTTGAGTACAACATGCATATAACTGGCTATAACCCTAGCTTCAGATAAGAGACATACACCAACATTCTGACTGACACAACAGTGTCCAGAGCAAACAAGCATGGGCCCCACCTTGGACAGCTGAAAGGGCTATGCCTACCTAACCTAGCATTTTATAGCAGTGGGCTGCAATCAGAGTGAGTAATGCAATCACCACACAGCAGACTGCATGCAATTACTGAATGGTGGGCAGCAATTGGTGCAGAGGCTGTCACATGCACAAGTGCACATACCTAGAAAAGCAGGCTGTATCTGCAGTCCACACATGAAATTCTATCATTGCAGGTGCTGGGAGATAGATAGATAGAGAGAGAGAGAGAGAGAGAGTGACACGGACACAGACACAGACAGAGACAGAGACACAACAGAGCGAGAAACTGAGACATAAACCGAAATAGAGGCGGAAAACCCAAAACAAACAACCAAAAAAAAATAAATAAATAAATAAACACCTTCAAAACCATAACACACGGAGCAGGGAAATAGAAAGGTAAGATATGTAACTCACATGTATGTGTTGGTATGTAGTAGATGTTCCTGAAGAGTACTCTACACACTGCAAATCATCCATGTGTGGCAACAGTACGTATCTATCTGTATCTGCACATGTGCATAGGGCAAGGGACATATTGCAACTGTTAGTGAAGGGTGGACAGATATCTGTCATTGAAGGTTGATATGTGCATATATCTATGTAGGTTGTAGTGTGCGTCCTAGAAAATAGCATGCAGAGCTGATATATGTCATGTGGTGGTTAAATGCTGTGGGACTGGTTTGTCAAATCTGCTGTGTTACAGCCAGTGAGGCCTGCTAATGCTACATGGGCTGAGGACACCCACATGCATTCTGCACAACACTGTTTAATATAATCACATAACTGTACATCCCTCAACTGTCGCATAAGTGATATCCCCACCATGAAAGGTGGACTGTACATGTTCCCATATTGTACATCCATGTGTACAGCAATGGATGTGTACATGTATGTGTATAGATATGCATATATACAATATATATATATATAGATAGATATATATAGATATATATAGCCATATAGAGGGAGAGACAGAGTGACACAGGGTCATATGTACTGCAACAGGTGTGTGGTGACCAAGGCATTGACTGTAGACAAGTGTTGATACTGCAGTGCCATTCCTCCTTTCCAAAACACTGTATCCATTAACTACCACATAGGTAGAGATCTACCTAACAGTGAAGGTGTGATAAGGGAACATGGGACACAGGTGGACAGTAGCCTCCGCTTTGATGAAGACAGTGCCACACTACACCTGTAATCAGTCTGTGTGTTATGTGTCATGACAACAGGTGTGCCATTTATAGAAATATAGGGCAGTGTTCCCCTCTACTCATCACAATGCCCTGTGTGGTATGTACCTCACATGACAACTACACCAGGTGAAAAGGCCACAGACATACCTCCCAAAGGGTAATACTGGCTGAAAACAGATGCCCTATGCAGAATTACTCACAAAACCACATCTACACTGTATTGCATACTGGCCACACAGAGGTGACCTCTGAACCGGACATACAGAGGTATGTCACACCCATAGCCGTGTGACCACCATGGCAACATATCACAATCCCTCCGGACTACATGCTCTAGGGCCCTAAACCTTGTCAGCTAACTAAACAGCACATGCTGGAGTGATAGGTTCCCATCTCAGAGATATGTCATACACCGGAATAGACCACCTAGCAATAGCAAACAAGGCTCCTCATTAGCAGTTGTCATAAATACCCCTGATGATTGTGTGGGAGATTGGTAATACACCCCAGGAAACACCTCTGTGGTTCTGGTTGGCACGGGCAAGTGAAATTAAAGTACATGCGTGTCAAAGGCCAGGGTAGCATATGGCTAGGCTGCCGTAGGCCCTAGGGCCAACAGCATATTACCTACCTATGACACTATGCATTCACACATGTACTCAATGCAATACCTGCTATGTGAGGTTGAATAAGTGTAACGCTGAATGTGTGCAAGGTCTGTAAAGATGTGATAGCTTAGTGTGAAGTTGTATCTGACATGGTAGTGTCTATCCTAGCTGTGAGGACAGCAAATGATGTGTAATGTACTGTTAGGCAGACATAGTAGTATGGCATATGATGTGACGTTCCTTGTTGACGAATGTGGTGCCTCATTGTAGGCTAAAGCAATACATGTATGCTTAGTGAGTGGTACTGCTGGTGAATCCAACTCCCATATGAACTGTAGTACTACTTGAAGCTGTAGGCCTAAACAGCACAGTATGGTGTGTGTTCACATTGCTTTGAAACACTGTCATGTGTGTTTCCTGTAGTGTGCACAGAGGACAAAACTCAGGCATAAGGATGTGTAAGTAGTGGCACACAGTACTGTATGGTACACAGGTAATGCTCATCTGTGTTGGCATACAGTGGTGTGTTGTATGTTTGTCTGATGTGTGTGTAATCATGCCTGTACAATGGCTGCAATCATATGTGTGTTACAGGGTATACGTGTGTATCCAGCAACATATATACTCTGTTACAGCAGTATGCCACCTATAGTAACAACTGTACACATCTGTTAGGCAGGGCTATGGCATCAATGACTAGGGTGGTTGACTGGTACTACTGTACCTGTACTTTACATCCATTGCAATGGATGACATCTCTGTTTGTGCATTGGTGTGATATACACCCCTGTCTTGAGGTTGTGCAATGTGTCACAAACAGTGTGTCGGGTACTGTCGTATAGTGGTGTGATATATAGAGTGTGCCAGGCACAGTTAGTTAGTTGTGGCCTGAGAACCAATAAGTGGTATTGAATGTGTGTAACCTCTGACAGACAATAGGATGGTATATATGTCAGTAAAGTGATATCTGTGGTTAAAGGTGTAAAGTGTGCCATATTGTTCATATCTTTTTCAGCCAGATGGCCCACCAACGCAATCCATCGTACATAGCGGATGAGGAAGAGGTGATACTACAAAGCCTATTGCAGCAGTACACGATGCTGTTCTCCAGAAGCAGCCAGCACCAGCAGGAGCGGACTGCACTGTGGCAGGAACTTGTTCATCAGGTAAATGACATAGGCATGCATAACCGGACATATGAGCAGGAACACCATCACTGCAGTGATTTAATTAGACATGTCCAGCGGTATGCGTCTGATATCCAAAGACAACAGCTTGCCACAAGTGGTGGGGTGGCCATTCATCCCCCCTCACCAGAGTGGAGGAGCTGCTCCTAAGCATGGTGGCTCCTGGACAACAGCAACATAAACCTCTGACATGTGTTGTCATGGAGGCCGGAGCCACCCAGCACGTCCACCTGTTGCAAGCAGGTAACATGCCCTATCTGTAGATGACAGTTAACTGTATTGTTAGATTATGTCTACGTGAGATGTGTACTGTGTGTTTAACAGTTCTGCTGCCTAGTGTTGTGCAATACTGATATTTCAAATAATATCTCTACACCTCTGACTGTTGACTGTTGTTATACTGCAGTTTAGCATACCCACTGTAGCAATGCCACAGTTGTGGCCACTGACGAACTCTCTCATATTCTTGTAGGTCCCTCTGGTGTGACAGCAGGGCAGCCGATCCATGCTGGTGAGTGTGTTATAACTGCAATGTTGGTAATGAAATATGCAAGTCATAGGTGAGGTGTAGGCCATGTACACGTAACACACCTATGCATAATGCATGCCGTACATGTTTGCTGTAAGACGTTGCACAGCTCAGTAATGTCAGTAGTTGCCTCACTGACATGCAATACACAGAGCATGAGACACAGTTGTGGCAACCCTGTACTGCACATTGGATAGGCATAGCTGCAACACCTGTACACAACATAACACGTTTATCATACACAGTACACAAAGACATGCTACATATGGCGTAACCACACTCCTGCTGTAAGGTCACACCTCAGTATCCCACATGTCATCCACACACACATGATGTACCTCAGGGGTACAGGCCTATCATGGGGCTGTGCAACACTCTTCAACACATAACACAGTCATGTTAGGCAATGCTCCCTATTGGGCACCTCATACACCCATGTACAAAGTGGCTGTGTAATAGTGAACGTAGCCACGGCACTGCAGTTCAGGTAAAACATGCTAGGTGGTGGTCTGTCATACAGTAGTAGCCGTGAGTGATCACAAGATGCATGATGATGACAATGATGGCACATGGTAGTACACCCCAACCAGTTACAGTGAACACAGTACTACACATAGTGGTCTTCGCTTTGCACCTCATTGCTGTGTGTGTGTGTGTGTGTGCAAACATATGCAGCTATACACAATATGCATAGCATGTTGTGTGTGTGCTTACATATGCCGGTATACACAATATGCACAGCTGTCGCCATCTGTACAAAAAGTCACATATATGTCCTGCAATGCTATTGGGTTTATAGGTCACATGACACACATTGGGTATGTGTGGTGTTTAATGTTGCAGTCGTGTAGCATGCCATGTCATGGCTGGCACCGACATATCTGCAATATGTCCCACACTCACCATAACCACTGTACAATGGCGGTGTTGAGCATTGGGATTCCTTCACGTCTACATGCACCACTCACCCCATGTCTGTACATTGCATGCATTTGCTACACCTGTGCCCACTATTATTTGCTATGCTTGTGATACTGTCACCCACCTTCACCCACTATTGTGTATGTGTTGGATTGCTGGTGTGTGTGTGTGTATGTGCTGTGGTGAGCAGTGTATTTGTGTTCATGTGTGCATGTGTGCATGTGTTCATGTGTGCATGTGTTCATGTGTGCATGTGTGCATGTGTTCATGTGTTCATGCATTCATGTGTGCATGTGTTCATGTGTGCATGTGTGCTAACATCATGTACAGATTGTGAAGTGTGTTTCCTGTTTTCCTTCCACAGGTGCTGAGTTAGGGGTGTCTGAATGCAGCAGGGAACCTGCTGTCACTGCCACTAATAGTAGAGATGATGAGACATGCATTGTGGCACAGGAAGGTCTGTCAGGGTCTGTCGTTGGTCCACCAATCGACATTACACAGCGTTCAACCCCATCTATGTGCACACTCATACTGCCAATACATCCCTCATCACCAATGGCCTTAGCTGAGGGACAGCATACAGTCGGCATTGACCAGGAGAGTGTGGTACCCATGGCACGTGCATCCCCTCACAGCAGCCATAGCCGGATTACTGGAAAGGTACCACATAGGTGGATGTCCAGGGGTTCTTGCGGGAGCACGACTGGTTGTATTTCCCCTGGCAGACGTGCCCCCAGAGGTATTACAATCTCCAGTATGTTCCAGGCTGTAATGCAGGCACAGGCACATATGGAACGGTACACCCGACATGGACTAAGGGCGCAGAGGGGCCATTACACTGCTATCAATGACAGCATCCGTGACCCTGCCGGTGCCATCTGGAATTACACCGAGGTCATTGATAGCCGTTGGAGGGAGACATTAGATGTCCTCCACAATGTGTTAGCCATGAGCCAGGACCATGCGAGATGGATGGGAAGCTGACGCGGAAGCATGTCAGCAACAGCATCAGCTGGCAGTCGTCGTGGATGGACCACGGATCACAGCCACTCCCGTAGTAGCAGTACCAGCCCCAGCAATGCTGGGGCTGGCCTGTCCATTGACCGTCCTACTAGACCACGTGCACGTGGCACTGGCCAGTCCCAGCAGGGACATGGTCCAGTCATCATACCTCTGCCTCTGATGATAGCACCCAGTCAGGGTTGGTACCTGATACTGCCCGTAGCACCCCTTCCAGGCACAGTTACTGTGTCCATGGCCAGAGACAGTGATCTGTATGACCTAGCAGGTACAGTCTGTGGCTGTCCCTCAACCGCCCGTATATGGCAGGCACATGTTGGAGTCTTGTGCATGCAGACACACACACATTAACCAAACAACTAGTGCTCACACATACACACACACATTACATCAAGATTGGCCCATGCTGTACTGTTGTCCCTCACACACACACACACACACACACACACACACACACACACACACACACACACACACACACACACACACACAGACATGTCGATTGGATGGGTCAATGTTGGGCTCTGGCAAACCAACAACACACCCTGTGCATATGATGACACCTGTGCCACCGCCTGTCATCTGTAACATTGATGTAGGAATAGGCTAACATGGTTCTGATGCACAGAGTGATATTATAGCAGTGTAGCAATAGTAGCAAGGTGCCAACAGGAAAGTGTACTGATATCCTTGTAGGTATATCTGAGCAGGCATTATGCATCACAGCTCTGATAGTCATTGTAGCATTGTTTACACCAGTGTTAGGTCTGAGTATGTATTGTCCACTCATGTGCCACTTGGCTGAAGTGTACAGTCTTGCCAGCATGTGTTGGTGAGTGGACAGTACATGTGTGATGTGTGCATTACAAATTAGCAGGTGTACATTTGTGAACATGGTGTATGTGCACTGTCTGCATGTACGTGCATAGTGGACACGTGGGATGTGCGATATACCCTGTTGTACACATTGTTAACTTCTCATGGTATCTTTCGATGGCCAGTATGCATTCTACTACAGATATGTACTTACATGGGTACACATATGTGTATGACATGAGTTGACACTATGCTGTGGGTGATACTGTTGATATCTGTCAATGATCTGCAGTCTGGTAGTATACACCACCTCAACAGCATGACTATAACCAATCATTAGATGATGTCATGACAAATGACACACAGTTGTAGGTAACTCAGTAACAGTTGGATCCTTCCTGTACTATACTATAACAGTAACCAGTGGTATTGACCACCACACGTTCCTGGGACCACACCTGTGTGGCATATAGACCTCTTATTTGCATGCAAACACACTAGGGATATGTCCATCCACATCTGGAAATGCATGCATTGGCCTACACTGCATTCCCTGGATGGGACGCATATCCTACACAAGGGTATCATACAGACAGATACCTGTTGTCCAATACATGCTGTATAGTCGTAAGCCGACTATGGCATAGTCACCCACATTTACTAGACATACTATCCCGACAGTACCACATAGGTGGTAGCCCTCAACATGTATGTTGGGTACCAATGTGTACAGACAGACACGTGTTATGTCATCTGTCCCTTGGTATCCACATATCCATAGTTATTGTGGGGTCCATCAGTGTTTCACATAACACATTATGGGCCTGCATGCATATCCACAGGGCTGTTGTACACCTATAATGACTGTCCATTACTGCCAGTCGTTGTTGTGTATGAACATGTCTGACATATACTCCAGGCAATTACCCTCACTCACAGTACTCTATACTACATGTCATGGGTGTGTGTAGCACAGATGACCTTGGCCATGGATCACTACAGTGGCCAGGCTTGTCGCATACATACATATGTGACCTATGATCTGAGAAGCAGCGGCACAATCTGTCAAAGGAAACAAATGTATTCATGTAGTATGCAGGCTTCACACCTATGTACTGATTGAGGTCACATGTACACATATTTATTTGCCAAGCAGATACCCGATGTGTGCAATGCACATACTGTTTTAATCATATGTCATATTGTAGTAAAAGCAAAACCCACACTGTATTGACCACCTGTGGCACACACACACACACACACACACACACACACACACACACACACACACACACACACACACAGTCAGGGTTTGCAGGATTCAAACACCTACCTATGTTATGATAACTAGAGAGATACACATTAACATGGCACGCTATATGCTTTACTGGGTGGTTTCTGTTCTCCTGATATATTTGTAGGATGCTGACATCATCAGACATTGTACCTCTTTTATTGTGTTTTCCCAGTCTCTAAAAAGACTACTCCTCTCAAAGGAAATCGCACCCCCCCCCAACACACACTGTCAGCGTTTGTAGGATGCAAACCCCTACCTAGCTATGTTATGATATGACAGAGATACACATTAGCACAGTGAGCTATATACTTTACTGGGTTGTTTCTGTTCTCCTTGAATATTTGTAGGATGCTGACATCATCAGACATTCCAAAGAGGGATGTACCTCTTTTATTGTGTTTTCCCAGTCTCCAAAAAGGCTACTCCTCTCAAAGGAAATCATACACATACACTGTTAGGGTTGGCAGCATTCAAACCCCTCCCTAGCTATGTTATGATACTAGAGAGATACGCATTAATACAGCATGCTAGATGTTTTACTGGGTGGCTTCTGTTCTCCTTGAATATTTGTAGGATGCTGACATCATCAGACATTCCAAAGAGGGATGTACTTCTTTTAATGTGTTTTCCCAGTCTCCAAAAAGACTACTCCTCTCAAGGAAATCACACCCCCACCCCCACCACTTGCAGGATTCAAACCCCTACCTAACTAGGTTATGATACTAGAGAAATATGCATTAACACAGTGTGCTATATGCATTACTGGGTGGCTTATGTTCACCTGATATATTTGTAGGATGCTGACATCATCAGACATTCCAAAGAGGGATGTGCCTCTTTTAATGTGTTTTCCCAGTCTCCAAAAAGGCTACTCCTTTCAAAGGAAAGCTCACACATACACCCTGCCACACACACTGTCAACACTTGTAGGATTCAAATCCCTACCTAACTATTTTACGATACGAGAGAGATACGCATTAACATGGCATGCTATATGCTTTATTGTGTGGTTTCTATTCTCCTTGAATATTTGTAGGATGCTGACATCATCAGACATTCCAAAGAGAGATGTACCTCTTTTAATGTGTTTTCCCAGTCTCTAAAAAGACTACTCCTCTCAAAGGAAATCACACACATACACCCCCCCCACACAGACACATGAACAGCACTTGCAGGATTCAAACCCCTACCTAACTATGTTATGATACTAGAGAGATATGCATTAACATGGTGCACTATATGCTTTACTAAGTGGTTTTTGTTCTCCTGGTATATTTGTAGGATGCTGACATCATCAGACTGGACATGGAAATGTGTGTGCACTTTCTTTTATGCAATCCCAGGAATGATCCATGTGGGTTGGCAGGTATCAACAGCTTGAACAGGACCCTGTGAGTCGCACCTTGTGTGATCTATCTGTGAACACATTGACATCCCTTCATATGTCAACACATATCTATGCACAGATTGTTGGTTTTGTGGATACGACATGTGTCTGTGATGTTGATGAAGAGCTATGCAAAGTCTATGTGGGACATGTGTAGCTCTGTTCAGTGATGTATGTCCTGGGTGGCTGCCTTGCAAATGGTGTAGCATGTTTGGGAACCATGATCTGCACATGAACATACCACAGTTGGTAGGGTTGTGTGTTATTCAGCTTCCAATAGCTCTGTTTATGACTTCAGCCATGATGCACTCTATGGCCTTGCAGATCAGACTTTATAGGCTTACTGGACTATACTTCCCATGGTGTGTTGTGCACCCACACTTGTGGTGAGTGCCATATGTTGCTGTAACACATTCGACGGTTTCAGACCCTGTGGAGTGGGTGAGGCTCAACAGACTGTTCAGGTGCAGGGTCTGTTTGTTCTGTAGTGCATGCATGACACATTTTGGGAACCATTGTAATCCAATTGCTGCCATGCTTTTGGCTTTGGGGGGAGCTGGTCAGCCATTTTACATGTGATATCTCCTGGTATGATGTCAGGGACTATCGTCAGTGGGAGGTGGTTATGTATATATGGGCCTGTCTGACAGGATGTCAGCATTGTCAGTAAGGTACAGTTGGCCCTGACTCAGGACATATATGAGTGTACATTACTATTTATGACATAGCTGAAGGACATGTCATGATTCTCAGTCTGGACTCCTTCTCAGCTACTCTTTACAAAACACCAGCAAACCTGAGCACTAATCCCGGTTATACTCTTTTACACACTTAACACCCCACTGATCCTTTGTGATCAGGCTACAGAGTATGTCATCATAATATACTGGCATGTCCAGGGGTCGGTTTTGTGTGTACTCCCCAGTCCAGCTAGTGAATAATGTGGTTATGACACAATGTCACATCTGCCTCATGTACACAGACAATCCTCTCCTCCTCCTAACACACTCAGATATATGTGAGAGATGCAACAATATTGACATACAGGAGGCTGAGCTCTCTTGACCCATGACTGGCATGGTCTATCAGGTGGTGAAGGTGACCACACACACCACATATCAGTCTCACATACACAGATAGTGACAGCACTCAAACCACATTATCACACATACACATACTCGGAGGCTCTACATACACTCTGCCTAAGCAGCAGAGACCTCCAAAGCAGACACACAAACAACTGGTAACCCACTACAATACCCACATATCACATAGTTCACAATGTCAGTGTGCCACACAGTCACTGCCCTTCGGGCCAAACAACACACCTGATACACTTGTAATAGGTGACACTTAATGTCAGACACACTGACGTCCCACTCACTAGGCCAAACAAGGGATAGTCACTTTGAGCTGTCTCTTAGGTGCCAGGATCCACCACATAACACATGCACTCAGGTCACTCTAAAGCAAGTCCAGGACTGGCTCCATCATTGTCCATGCTGGTGCGTACAACCTCAGACGTTCCTCCCTGGACCACATGACATGATACATAGAGGAACTCTCTGATCATGTAGCCCAGGCCAGTATGACCCTGACCTTGTCTAGCATCTTACACTCACCAAGTATGATGTCTCAGTATACCAACAAACTGATCACGTTTAACAGTTGGCTAACATATTGGTGTTATTCAAAGGGGATACAGTGTCTGTCAGCCTGGGGTGACATGCTCGACATGCCACGTAGCTTCCCTATGGACAGCTTGCACCTGTCACCCTTGGACTTTTGAATACTGGCTAAGGCACTTACTGCCACCATACTGCCTTATTTAAGCGAGGCTCAAAAGACAGACCCACCTCCATACACATTACAGAGTACATGACACTGAGGGTAATGCTGCTCAACACCAGATGTATTGCCCTCACATTGACCACACTCAGGAATTTCGTCAGTATGGAGAATAGCAATATCTGTGCACTAACAGACACATGGTTCAGGCTCCCACATGCACACCAGCACTACCAGGTTATATTTCGTACCATGCTTTCTGACCACATAACTCGGAATGGCCAACACAAATAGGGGGAGTATCCATACACATCACAGATACACATACCTCCGGGGTAGTAGCACTGCACAAAGCATCACGGACCATACATATGCACCTAATATTGTGCAAATCTGCCTTTTAGTTTGTTGCCTGCTACAGACCACACTCACAAACTCAGCAACCACACTCGTCTTTCCAGGGAACACTGGACAATATGACGGTCTCCCCAAACACCATTATATTGGGTGACGTCAAATACACACACATTGACTGGGGATAGTACTCAGGCCCCACCACCTTCGCCCAACAGTTGCTACAATTTGTAAACTCATATGCTATGGCACAACCGGTCAACACACCCACAAGAGGGGACAACATATTGGACATGATCATCACCAACATGGGGAGTCTATGTTCCACACCTGCGATATACCCCTCATTGGTAAGGACAGAACATACTTTATCTCACTGGACATCCATATCCCATCCCCACACCCATCCTGGGTAATCTTGGTGAACTTCCCAAAAGCAAATGTCACACTTCTCCATACCACGGTGGTATCCTTCAGAGACCCTGGGTCAGTGGTAAGTATGGCTCTGACTGCTGAATCCTTTACATACACATTCTATGTACACCTAGTGGACTGCATGGATCGTGCTGTCTGGTAGACCCCGGCCATTAATAAGCTATACAATGAAAGGAGGATGCTACTACATGATAGAGCACAATCCCAGACAGGGAAGGCATCTGTGATCTGTACTACCAGACAGCTACAATCACTCATGTATTTATGTCAGGTCCGCTTCTAGCGGACAATTGCACCAGACACATCGGACACTCACAAGGCCTTCTTTAGTTAATTCAGGTACCTGGCTGGACACTCACTGATATGCTGTGTGTTACTGCATACCGACTGAACATGCCCTGAACCCACAGACATTGCCAACATCCTGGCAAACAGGTTCAATGCAGATGTCTCCCCCATCCCCCCTAAGGAGGTACTGTCCATCTCAACAGAGTGTAACCTCCCTGACATCACGAATAAACAGGTGAGTGCTGCCCTCCCCACAGTGGACAACACAACATCAATGGGACCAGACAGTGTCCCGGCCTGTGTCGTACATGGCCTTCATGACAGACGTAACCCTCACATTACTTCACTGTTCGATATCAGGGTTACTGCAGGATTTGTACCCATGGAATGGCGTACAGCGATAGTGGTCCCACTCCACTGAATACTGCCATAACAGTCCACAGACAATATCAGCCTATAAGGCTAACTAGCCTGTTCTGCAAAGCTATGGAGTGTATTGTAATGGGACTCATGCACATAGACATGGGAAACCTACAGACACTGGGTCCTACCCATTACAGCATTGTTGTGGGCAGATCTTGCCTGTTGGACCTGTTTGTATTCTTTAAACAGTTACCAGGTCCATCAGTGTTGGGACGGTTGTCCACACAGCCTGCCTGGACCTTGCACAACCCTTCAACACAATACCCCATATGGCCATTATGCATAGGCTCACCGGCATCAATATCGACACATATCTCACATGATGGATTACTACCTGGATCAGGGATAGCACCCACATGCTCTGTGTTGCAGGTGCCATGTCTGACTATACACCAGTTACACATGACATCCCACAAGTCTTAGTCCTGGGACCTCTCTTGTTCAGTATATATTTGTGTGACGTACAGGCTATCACAGGAGGGATATGGCTGCCCATGTTCGCAGATGACTGCAAACTGGGTGCCATAATCAACTCTCCAGCTGGCACATGCATACTCATACAGGGTCTCACAGAGATAGGATGACTGGTGCCTGAGCCATGGCCTATGGCTACATGCTATTAGTTGCATAGTCATCCCCTTTCAGAATGACAACATGCCCACACATTACCACATAGGTAATAATCCATTACATACAGTAGTAGTTGTTACTGGTTTGGGGACATGACCTGTTCGTACTCTCGCCTTTGACAATCACATTGCCAAAGTGGTTAGACAGTACTTCTGCATAGCCCACCATATCCGACATGGTTTCACATGTTGATCACGTGGGGTCATTGAGCCCCTATACTCATCACGACCATGCTTGGTTACAATGCCACATTTAGGATGTACCTTACCCAACACCTGCAGTAACTGTAATGGCCACAAATGTTACTCATTAAGCAGATGTAGGGACTCACATGGATGCCCTGCACAGTTCAGATACAGTAACTCCAGCTCTACTCAGTCACTTACCACCTACACGGATGTGTTGTGTGCCTGTAGTTTAAGGCAATATCTGACCCAGAAGTAATGGACATGCTCCACCTCAGGATATCCAAATCCCTTGGAGCTACACACTCCAGGGACATATACCTCAGCACAGATGTTAATAGGACATGCTGGGGGGACAGATTATTATCCGAAAGGCTCCACTCACTGCGGAGTGTAGTCCCCGTTTTGCATAAGCAGAGCCACCCACTGACCACCTACAGGTGACATCTTGACAGTGTATGGGTGATCGTATGTGTACCCATGGGATATCTTCTGGGTCCCTGCTAGACAGAGGCACAATACACTAAACGTAAATGGGCTATCTTGTGTGACCTACTATTCACGAGCACAGTGTTCTGATTTCACTGGATTGCAGCAGGCAAACACACTCTGGCTATGCTTGTACATGCCCTAGGGCAGATAGCCTAGTATCAACCTCTGAACCTATGATAATATTCAAGATGCACAATGTTTATTGCTGATACTGTTTGCAGGTTTTTATCATCTTTGCTTTCCCACTTTCTATGAACCGCTTAGGTATCTGCAGAACATATTTGATTATGACAGGGTTCCACTATATTATATATGTGTCTGTTGTCATATAAGTGTGTGCACAGGGCAGATTGCTGGATAGTGAGAGGTTCCTGGGTTAACACATGCAACTTCCTGATATGTGTGGCCCACTGCTGTACTCCAACATGGCCTAAGTGTGTGAGCATGCCCAGTTCAGACTGTCAGTGTTCTGTTGCCTGACATTTGTCTCATGTATTCAAGTGTGTGAGCATGCCCAGTGTGACCTTTCAGTATGTTGCTGTCTGAGGTCCACTACATTTGTTGATGTATGTGTACATGTCCAATATTAACATTTCTACTGTGTGTGTTGAAAGTCAGGTTCTATTCTTACTGCAGGACTCACCTTTGTGTCATAACTCGACAAGGATTATGCTGTGCCTGCAGGGTTTCCATGGAATACTTTGCATAAACTTATCAACATTTCTTCATACAAATTAACCACTGCAATACTGTCATGGTTTAGTGGTTCAGTACTATGACTATAGTGCACAGTGTCCTGGGTTTGAGTCCCCTCACCCCTTCTATTTTCATACTGAGCAGACCAGACTGCTTAAGGGCCAGTAGAGCAACTATAAGCATGTTGGCTTTTGTTCAGCTATGCCCTACTTAGACCCAGCTTGTCCAACATTACTCAATATTAACCATCATTGCTGGACGTTGGCCAATATTACTCAATGTTGACCACATTTGTACTAGTTGGTGTGTGCGATTTTGTTTACATATACTACATGGTGGTAAATGCTGTTTAGCACTGCTTTATATTGCTTAACACATGGCAATCATGCCTCAGGTTTTGATGCAGGGCTGCCTATGTCGGATGCACATACTACACTCCCTATACATATTTGAAAGCAGGTAGTGTCAACGTAGGCATCCCTTTTACTATATGTGCGGGTCAGAGAGAGGTATAATTTCCAGAGTTCCTACTGAGCCAGTGTATGTGCTATGTGTTGCCTCTTTGCCAAGGCCAAAGCATACTGGGCATGCCTCCTTCTGCTTATTGGGGCAGGCTCAAGTTGTTCCTTCACCAAGTCACGCTCTGCCTGTGATGGCCTTGGCAATGGTGGGGGGCTGTTTGGCCCGGGCCTATGCTGGTCCTGCTGCAGCTGTTTTCACAGGATCATATTTTGTAGCATAGCACATACCATGACAATTTGAGTACATGTAGTGGTGAGTATTGCAAGGCTCCACCAGATGTATCCAGGCACCGGAACTGTGACTTGAGCAGCCCAAACACACGCTCAATTACATTTTGTGTTTGTGCGTTTGCCTCATTATGGTGTTCCTGTTCAGGTGTGTGTGCATTTCTGATGGGTGTCATCAGCCACGGCTCCAGTGCATAGCCAGCATCCCCCACTAGGTGTCCATGTGGGATGTCCCCATTGGCAAATGTCTGGTACAGCTGCGTCAGATTCCAGATATGGGAATCATGGTAGCTTCCAGGGCAGCCAGCACACACATTCAGTATTATGCCCTGGGCATCACACACGACCTGGCAGTTGATGGAGGGGAAGCCCTTGTGGTTGAAGTAGACCCTACCCCGCTCACCGGCTGGTGCTTTGATACATATGTGCATGCAGTCTATTGCATCCACTACCTCAGGGTATTCCGCTATTTGCTGGAAGTGATGCATATTGCTGGCCAATACCTCACTGGAGTTGGGGAAGTATACATGACCACCGACATGTGCTGACATGGCTTCCAGGAACTGGTGCAGTACCTTGGATGCTGATGCCTGTGATATCCCCATCATATCACCAGTTGGTCTCTGGCAGGTACCTGTTGCTAATATTCTTAGGCCAGCACATACCTTAGTTTCCACTGAGATGGGTTCCCCTCTGTTGTTTCTGTGTGTGAGGCGTGGCCTGCACAGCTCAACAATTTGCTGCAAGAGGTCTCTGTCCACTCTATAGCGCTCCACTATCTCCTGATCATGTAGCCCCTGGTAGGTTACCCTGGGCCTGTACACTCTTCTCCGTCTCCTCACTGTGGGTTGTCCAGCAGTATTTGCATTATCAACACCCACAGCATGTTGCATATGTCGCCTTATAACAGCAATGGCAGCCCCTAACATTTTTTGTCTCAGTACAGCTTTTTCAGTTTTCACTTTTATTAGCTTACTGCAGTGTTGTAGTGTCTCTTGAGAGAAACATAATGGACTGTTGTTTGCAGTGTTTTAAGTGCTGGGCTGGGCTGGGCTAGTGTTCTGCCTGGGTAATTGCCTGATTCTGATTGTTTTCACCTGCTAGCTCTGCTAGTACTCCCTGGTAACTTCCCTACTATTTGGTGTGCTTCCTTTTTCCTTTCTGTTTCCTGAGGGGGGAGCACCGCACACACAAGTGCAAACACACGCACAGCAGCTCACACGCGCGCACACATGCTTACACGAACTAAAACTTGCTTATTCTTGTTAAAACATGCACACACTGGTGCAAATGCGCTTACAACTGTTTACACAGCTTTACATATGCTTACTCAAGCTTACACGCGCACACAGACGCTAACACACCAAACACTGTCTTACTCGGGTTTACTGGCACGCACACACGTGCATGCACGCTCAGCAAGAAACTTTGGTGTTATCCACGGCATACACCTTCCATTTCTTGACTTTACCTGGCCTACCTGTTGATACACCTCTTTCAATAATATGTAATTGTCAGCTGACACATGACACTTTGCTCCAATGAGCTTCACTCCTTTCATACATACCCCCCTCGTGATGTCACCTATCTTCTACTATGTTACTCCCCTTATCCTACTCCTACACTCCACTGACTGTGCTCATTTCCTATGTAAACTTGCGATTCACTATCCTAGCTCTCATTTGCATAGGATTGCCTACTAATGCTTGGTTACATCTCTTAGACTGAGCTTCCCCCCTTAGCAACCTCTACTCGGTAGCCATGTTGTCTTCAGTCTGCCATTCACTTGCAGTGTAAATTCATTTTAGCTAAAAAATCCACATTTGTGGATCTTAATTATTAATTTTCTGGTTTTTAGGGTGCAGTGCGTTTGTGCGGCGCTGCGCTACGGTTAAACCCTGGAGATCAGGATGAAAAAAAAAGTTATTTTTATTTCTATTTTGCATCACTTCCCATTGCCAATGGCTGTATTTTTGGCCATTGGCATGCTTCCTCCTGTAAATGCATGCTTTTTTTGCAGCTGTCATGGCTCTGTTTTGCTATTTGCAGAACCGTACTCAGTTATCAACTGAGCACATTTCTGCAAATAACACTACTCCTACTCGGACAGGTTCGCGTTTTCTGGAGCACAAATTTACCTCTTTTGCACAGCTTTCGCCTGCAATTGAGGTAATTTGCATATCCAAGCCCTGTCCGTGTAGGACTAGTTTTGAGAGCTCAGTTGCATGCCCCTACCGGCTGTTCCTGGATTGCTCGGCGGACATGTTGGCTGCATGGAGTCTTACTCTACTCTTAGACTCCGTGCAAGCCTTCGTGAATCCGGCCCATTATGTATTAAAGCTATTCTGTTTCTTTTGGGAAACCATAAACATTTTATTAGGCATGAATTTATTTCTTTAAGTATATTCCTTTCTGGCAACAGTTGTATTGCCAACGCTATATATAGGATCTTGGGCAGTAAAACCATGTTTATTAACTGTAGTCTATCTTCAAATGTTAGTATTATTTTGTCACATTTTTCCATAGAGAGTTTAATTGTGTGATTATATTATTGTAGTTTTTTGAGACTAATTCATTATTATGCTTGCATAACTGAATTCCTAGATATTTTAAGGTAGATTTTTGTTTTCCTATGATGTGATCCCCCTTAGTTTGCAGTTCTTTTTTTTATTTAAAAATAAAAATTTTGATTTTGATTTATTGAAATGGAGTCCTAAAGTCATGTGAAATTTGTCAATTAATATATTTAATTCTTCTAATGTCTCTTTTGTATTAGATAATGTTAATAATATGTCATCAGCAAATAGCATTACTTTAGAATTGTATTGTTCATAAACATCTATTCCTTTCATTTTTATATTGTTACAAATTGAATCTCCCTATATTTCAATAGTCAGAGCAAATAGAATCAGTGACATGGGACATTCTTGTTTAGTGCCTTTTGTTATATGTACTGATTCAGAGGTAAAAGGACCTAACTTGACATACAATAAATTATTTGTATATATATTCTTTAGGAGATGAACAAAGGATGCAGGAAATCCAAATAGCATTAGGATTTTGAATAAATAGTCCCAGTTTAGGGAATCAAAGGCTTTCTCTATATCTAAGCCAATTATGAGTGTTTCTTTATTTTCTTTATTAACATAATCTTTAAGAGAAATTATCCTTTTAATATTTTCATGTCTGTGTCTATGATATATAAATCCAGTTTGATCATTATTTATTGTTTTGGATAGTGGTATTTTTATTCTGTTAGTTAATATTGTCATAAATATCTTATAGTCATTATTTAATAATGATATAGGTCTATAGCATTTATATCACGTTATCAAAAGCCGAAAACACCGAACACCATTTAATCGAACCTAAATAATCTAAAGCACACAATATCGAACATTCAGAACAACAAATTTTTTCCCCAGGGAAAAAATTTGCTATTCTGAAACACATTCACACAACACAGGCACACCAAAAAAAACAGCAATCTACACACTTACACTTAAAATCATACATCTGACCCTACACTAAACTATACAAACAATGCTATCTATCCACTTACCTTAACCCAACCCTAACCCTAAGGTCCATCACTATCGCACACTCACCTTACCCATGCCCTACCCCAAACTCACTTAACCCGCCCCTAACCCTAAACTCTGTCACTATCACACACTCACCTCACCAGTGCCCTAACCCTAACTCACGTAACCCACGTCCTAAACCTAACGTCCACACAATCACACACTTACCTGAACTCCCTGTAACTTTCCACCACAGTGCTAAAAATAGCAAAGCCACAAAAATGGACAACCAAATTCTTTCCCTAGGAAAGAATTCAATGTTCTGCAGCTTCGCTATTTTTAGCGTTCGATGCATAGTGTTTGACAATGTGGCATTCGACGTTATAAGCTTTCGATAATGTGATATGAACCCGGTCTATATGAGGTACAGAGGTTTGGGGATATGTTTTCCTTTAGGATTGGTGTGTTTAAGGAATATCTCCAAGAGGGTGGTATTAAAGCTTGTGACTGAATTTCTAATAGAGTTTTATGGAAGAGGGATAGTATCTTTGAAGGAAAAAGTTTATATATTTCCATAATTATGCCATCTATACCCGGAGCTTTATTATTTTTACCCTCTTTTATTGTATCTGTAATTTCTTTGTAGGATATGGGTGCTTGCAGATCTAGTTTTAATTTTTTTGGTATTTTTTTTATATTAGAACATTTTTCATCTAGATTTAACTGATCACTATGTATATTTTCTTTTTGGAAATGTTCCATATAGTGATTTCTATAGGCATCAAGAATCTCACCTATATCCCAGACATTTTTCCATTTCTTTTCATGGAAGATACTTTTAATGTTATTAGCTTTTGATTGTATATTGATTCTTGTGGATAAATTATGTCGATATTTGGGAGAAGTGGCCAAGGTATTCATTTTTACTTTTTCTAAAGCTAAACTAGTTTTATGTGTTAGAATTTCATTGTATTTATTGTTTAATACTTCTACTTTCTTTTTCATCTCCAAATGATTTTGATATTTTTTAGCTCTTACTGACAAAAGTTTGGATTGTAGATCTAATAATTCAGAATCCCATTCTCTGATTTTTTTTATACCAAGTTAGGGTTTTACCATATATGTAAGCTTTTAACGAGTCCCATATCATTATTGTATTTATCTCTGTGGTGTAATTAATATCTAAGAAGAACTATAATTCAGATAATAACCAGGGTTTGAACTCTTTAATTTTAGTTATATATGCTGGAATTCTGGAGTTAAAGATTAATGGTTTGTACTCATTTTGAAGTTTTAGTATCAATCAATTGTGGTCTGAAAAGGGTCAGGGAGTGATTGAGAAATTAATGATTTTAGAGTGCAAGTCATGGGCAGCAAACATTTTATCTATTCTAGTTTGGGTACCAAATCTGTGATCTTGATGGGAAAACAACAAAAATGTATCTTCTTTAAATTTGAAAGTATCTACAGGATGATTCTACCCACTTGTTTAAAGCTTTTGATACAGCAGATGTATACAGTGGTCTTTCATTTGTAGTTTCAGAAATATCACATATACAGTTAAAATCTCCTCCTAATATTAAGTTGCCTTTATAATTATTGGAAATGAAATCCAAGTATTTTTTAACAGTTCCTGTTCCAATGCCTGTGAACCAGTATAGACTGGCTAGGGTCCATATTCTGTTATTATATTTAACTATTACTAATGCTATAAGGCCTTCTTTATCTTCATACTTATAAATGATTTCTGGGTTAATCACATTTGTTTTCCATAAAATTGTTACCCCTTTTGTCTTTTTCTTATAAGTGGATTGCGCCAATATCATATATTCCTTAGGATTCCATTTGTAATTGTCATTTGTTTTGAAATGAGTTTCTTGAAGGAAGACAATTTGTGCATTGTTCAGTTTTAAATATTTCAGTAGATTTGATCTCTTGCTAGGATTGTTTAAGCCATTGGTATTTAATGATAATACAGTTAAATCCATCTTAGGTTATTTAGACTATGTATTTTTTGTTTTATTGTGACTATTAAACATTTTCCTCTGATAACTATAAATTATATGTTTCAGCTTTTAAAGGAAGTTATCAGTTTTATACTTTGAGTGTTTACCAATAAAGTAATATTTTGGTCAGGCATACTAAAAATATTTTTGTGAAATAACAAATTTAAATTAATAAATGTTAACAAAACTACGATCCATGGAATGAAAATCATTCCTAATCTGATGGATAAACCTAAATCCATCAGATTACCGCTCATACCTTGACAATCCAGAACATCTGAGCTCCACAAATTAAATTATCATATGGAGAATATTTGTAATGGGAATAAGCACTATTTATATTATTTTGAACAGATACAGTACTATTGCAGATTAGACAGAATTCTAATACAATATAAAGGTCTACTTATTGTATAAGCAATTAATATTTACATGAAAGATAGATGACAAGCAATTCAATCATAGTAAAGTAGGATGTATCATATATAAAACCTCAGTAAAAGATTATAGCGCACAGTTATTTAACATATTCACCCTTATTGCTGAAGTCTTTCAAAACTTATTACTTAATATAAATAGATGGTAGTAATATTTATACCTAATGTTTATAATACAATGTATTTTACTGGATATATCAGAGGTTACATTTCATTGTTTGCTAGCATTTAAGTAATCACTTTGTTTGTTGTTAACGTGCTTAAAGCATCAAGTTTGTTTTATGTGAACATTGATGAAAGTTAATGCATTTTAATTATCAGTGCACCCCTCTTCCCGTTTCCTACACATAAGGATTTTCACATCTGTCATTTCTTATTATAAAATAAGTGAAATTATAGGTTAAAACAAAAAAATTATTTATTGTGATTAATGATTACAAACTCCCTTTCCATATTTATAAATTGCTATTTTATGGCATATACTGAAAGTTTTTACATTTAAATGGCAACGTTCTATTTTGTATAATCAGCAAAGGTTAAACCGAGTGATTATTGTCAATTTAATACTATTTGTTCGGAATGTGATTGTTACATTCTGTTACATTCCTTGTTCAGGCTTCTATTGTTTTCCTTGAAGAACTTTGTCAGTTTGATGTCATGTATAAAACATTAGTTACCTTGGTAATAGCTTAAGTATTATGTATGGTCATAATGGGTTACAAAACCACAATTATATGACTTGTTATGCACATTTACTTATATGATAAAATCATCATGCTTCCCCTTGATGTTCAGTATAGTGTATGTCATTTATGACAAGTTAAAACAGTAGTGTATTATACTAAAGTCAATGTTATTAAACTGAGTGTCTATTGTCAATTTAATATTATTTGTTCAGTATATGATTGTTACATTCTGTGGCATTTCAAGTTCAGTCTTCTATTGTTTCTCTTGAACAACTTTGTCAGTTTGATGTCATGTATAAAGCATTATTTATCTTGGTATCCACTTAAGTATTATATATGGTCAAGATGGGTTACAAAAACTACAGTTCAAATTAAAGCAATTACATGACTTGTTATGCATTTTTACTTATATAGGAAAATCATCATGCCTCCCCTTAATGTTCAATGTAGTGTATGTCATTTATGACAGTTTAAGACAGTAGTGTTATTATACACAAGCCCATGTTATTAAAACCTGTATTTAATATCTGAAATCAGCAGACTGCTTCATCTTATATGATGATTATATATTTTATGTCTAGATTTACTAAATTATACATTACATAACTATTGTGTGTTTTTTTTTTGGCTGTTGCTTAGTTATTTGAGAGACCATAAGCTGTAATGCTTATTCTTATTATTAGCTCCTTCCAAACATGTTTATACAGTCACTAGACTTTAAATTATGAGACCCTTCTAGTTTCTTATTTGGTATAAATATATTTCCATCCTTACATACACACATATCAGTACTTCAAGCATGAGCAACAATGCCCATCCAGTTTTACCAGAATAGCATTCACTAGTTCATGTGGTGTGTTTCCAGGCTGTTCATAAAATATCCAAACCAATATGTGTCCTGTTCCATTTTACCAGCCTGTTCCATGCAGTGGCCACTTTGCCACTGAACCACTCAACACACCTCCAATTCCCACAGATATTTCCATGAAGGAAATCTGATGACTCTCTAGCACTTCCCAGCAACCCCAAACACCCCTAGACTCAGCTATCCCCATATGCCCACACGTCTGAGCAAGCTCACCTCCCAGACCACTGCAAAGGGTACTGCACAAGACCAAGTCTTCATAGACTTTCACAGTAACTCAGACTTCTACTCTTATGTAAGTCCTTAATGTGTTTGGACCAAAATACATTTTAAATATAACATTGCGCTTATTATTATTTTTTTTTTTTATCAAGAATCAACTTAATGAGCTAATCGAAGTGTTGGGAGACCATCAATATGTGTACATGTAGTTTAAAACAGCCATTTTATTATATATTTTTTCTTTTTTTAAAACCAAAAACTTAATTGCCGAGAATCATCTCGGAGGCTCCTTAGAGCCTTTAGGCATTATCGTCACTCTGTCTCCGATACCATAGCAATCTGGGAGCATCTATTTCTGTTAGTGTGTCTGTGTACTGCATACCAAAGGCTCACAATGCACCTGAAGCAAAGCTTCACTTCACTGCAACTTCAAGCCTAAATTCCCTCCCTTTCTGTGAGGCAGGAGCCAGGAAAAGAACAGAAAGCAAGCAGATCAAAAAAAAAAAAAAAAAAACACAAGAGATGACACATTTTTCAAGCCTTCCAATCTCTCACTCAGCAGATGTATAAACTATTATCTTCCAAAATATCCCAAATCACAGTTTTATCCACCCCCTTCCCCTGGATCCAGACTAAAACTCCAAATGTCTCTTCCTAATACACAAGCATCAGTAAGCCTCGATCACAAGCAGCAACCCACAGCTTCCCGGAGATGAAAATGGCAACATACAACAGCTGCCAGACACACCTGCATCCACACACACACACACCATGTCAGGCTTAATCAAACAGCACTCGAAGCTATGATACCTGCCATATTTGATATTAACTATGTTTCTATGTTTAGACAAAATAATAATGACATTTGTACTAGTTGCCAGACACGGCTGCATCCACGCACATCATATCAGGATTGATCAAACAGCACTCGAGGCTATGATACCTGCCATAATTGATATTAACTATGTTTAGACATAATAATAATGACATTTGTACTAGCTGCCAGACACAGCTGCATCCATGTACACCGTACCAGAATTGATCAAACAGCACTCACAGCTGTGATACCTGTCATAATTGATATTAACTATATTTAGACAGAATAATGATGACATTTGTACTAAGAGCTTGCTACTATTATTTAACCAGGATATACATGACATTTCTAAATCATACTTTAACTGATAAAGGCATTAGTCTCCATGACAGCATTTTTTTAAAGCACTGTACTGTTACTGCTATTATATATGATGTTAATTTGTTACATTTGAGTCTGAACTCTGATAAATGGTACCTTGTTGAATTAGTTAATTAATTACTTAAATTATTATAAGTAAAATCAATGAAAAATGACCAAGATAAGTATTCATTGATTTCAAGTAGGGGAATAGAAACTTTTATGTTTGCATTATATGTTGCTTTTGTTGGCTTATATATAATGTAAATAGTAATCCATCTTGACCTACCTTTGTTTGTGAAGAGTTAGTGGACTCTTTGAACATTCTGAATAAATCATTACTGTTTCTCAGTTGTTTAAGAAACCCTCTTTTTTAAATAAAAACAGATGACAAGTGATGTACCATATCAGTTGATACTTTGAGAGATGTTGTAAGAGTTATTTTTTTGGGACAGCCATCTTGGAATCAAGTTTTTGTTTCCCCTTTCTAGCATCAGTCCAAGGATTTACTTATTTTATTCTTTTAAGAGTAGGGCCCATCCATTCCATTGCTTCTGGGATAGACACTATGTTTTTGATGACTATAGTAGCTTCTTCTAAGTCATTAAAGGTTCTCATCTCATTGGCAAAAAGTATTTTTATCTTGGCTGGAAAGGCCAGCTGTGCTTTAATGTTGTTTTGTTTCAACAGTTTTATTATTGGCCAGACTTTTTCCTTTGTTCTAGTATTCTGGAAGAATAATCATTGTCAAACCTTATCAGGCTTTGATTGTATTTTAAGGGTGATTTTCTCCAAGCAGATTTTAATATTAGTTCCTTGTCCAGAAATTAAAGACATTTTATAACTATAGATCTAGCTGAAGTATTTGTCTATGCACCCTTTCAATTCCAAATGAAAGTCCCTCTTTCAAGTCTAAAATGCAGGAATCCAGGTTAAGAATGAAATAATGTCTTTACCTTCAGTGTTTTCAGGCAGACCAGAGATCATTATGTTGTTTCTCCTTTTCCCTGTTTTCTAAGTCATCTATTTTGTTAAGCAGCCATGTATTCTGCTTAAGCAGAAATTATTTTTGGAATTCTTCCTCTTTGAGTCTCCCTTCAATGTAATTTAGAGAAGTCTCTATATTTGTTATTTTTGTATGGTGTTGCTGTAATAGTTCCTTAAGAGTATCAGTCTGTTTTTCAGAATTTAATTTGAGGTTTTCTAAGTCATTTTTAAAGCCACCCATCTTCAAAGATAATTCCTGTAAGGTAGATGTCATCAATTACAGCTCTTTTTTCAAAGCAGTATCTGGATGAGAATTCCTTGAATTGTTCATATTCAGTGACTCAATATATCTCCAAGTTACTTGACAGGAAATGTTTTGTATATCACCACGAAAATTGATATTTATGTAGTTTAGTAGTTTATCTATAGATTTCTGATGTTTTAAACTTGAAAATAATAAAATTTTCCTAAGTTATTATACTAGTTTTTGGAGCTCTCAAAATTCACTGCTCTCAGTTGGCCATCTAGGCTCCGCCCCATGTATTATATTTGTCTGTGTATTAGATAACTTAAAAATTGTATGCGCTGGGAGGGGGGGTCAGAAAAATTGTGTGAAAGGGTAAATCAAGCCCAAAAATAGAGATATGCCTCCCTTTTTTATTGTTGTATTTAATGGTTATTAATAACACAAATTAGGTATCCAATGCCTGCATCTAATATTGCTGCACTAAAGTAGCAAACCAACTGCTAAAGGATTTTTTTGTTTTGTTTGAACAGAGGCATCTTTAGCTAAAGCCTGTTATTTTACTAGATTTTGTGTTCTGATGTTGGTTAGCACTTAACATAGGAAATGCAATGCTTATAATTGCTAGCCTACTGTTCTTCAGAATGATGATGTACAGGGAAAATAAATATCCTTCAGTATGTATGAGTCAAGTTACTTTCATTTCTTGTCACCATTATGCATTCTGTGTAACTGTATAAATTATGGAGTATCATTGTATCATGAAATAATTGGCTTGGGGCTAACACCCAAAAAATTCATACTTTTTAGTAAAAATCAGAAAAAAAAACATTTATTGAAGCTAAATAAATGTTTACAGATTCATTGCATTGCTGACACTGTTCTTCAATTAAACCAAAAGTCAGTAAGCACTGTTTTAATCAGACTTAACAGTGGATTCTGTCTTCATTTAGATGGCTGTTTTGCAAACATTGGGTCACATTTGTATTTACCTGAATTCTGGAATGAGGTAGCATCACCTTATGTAGAGTCACATTGGAATTCAACCTCCTTTGTCTTGAAAGAAGGAGAAAACTATGTCAGCATATAAATCCACATATTTTATTTTGGGGGAAATGGCCATCAGTCCAGCATTGGTGTCTTTCTTTTCATGTCTTCTCACTTATCCAGTTTCTCTTTCATGTGTTTATTAACCTCATGACAGGGATAATGGATAAAAGGCAGATCAGTTCTTAAAAATAATCATTCCGTTTTGTAGGTCTCTCTTTTCACAAGATACTCCCCGGGATTCATGAATCTTGCGCCAGGCGCACGCATAGCGTAGGCGCTACAACGCCAGATATGGCCGCCGAGTGATTCAGGTACGATCCAATTCCACGTGCACTACCGGCGTGCACCTGAGTTGCGCCGCCTCCGGCGTAGGTATGTTAAACACCCCATGTGTGGTGTTGCACCATGCAAATGAAGGCATATAGCGATCCACGAAGTGGCGCAGGCGTAGCATAAGGGCACGGCAATGTAAACCAAAAAAAAACAGTTTACATATACCCAAACATGACATAGGAGTAACGGAAGGCTGTCAACGTCAGGTATCATACTGTTGCTACATGCCAATGGCGAAAGACACCAAGAATGTCAAAAGAAAACATGCACAAAATGTAAATAATGACATAAATGGTATGTCCGCAGAAACCACAGCAGAACCCCAGGACATGTCCGCAGAAGGTGCTAAACAATGAAATAATATGACAATGTCATAAAAGAGCAGTGTAATACACATCAGCTTCACAGCCACAATACACCATAGTATGCATGGAAAGCCACATCCACGGGTTGCCAAGGAGTCGCGGCAGTGTTCGGCGCCGTAACTATGAATTAGTAGTCAATGCCATGCAAATGAGGCAGATAATACTGAATCGCAAAACCCCTGCTGGCATAAGGCTGCACCAAACGGTGCAGCGGTAATACACCGAGGAGTGGCTCAGAGGGAATACATGTCAACCGCAGAGGGGTGTGCCACTGTAGGAGGAAGCACATTGGAGCTCAGCAAACCTGGGCTGTACATTGCACATCACAGCTGCAGGACCGGCGTGTGGGGAAATAGTTGAGCTGAGAGCACACAATGCGCGCAGAGATGCATGTGCACGAGGATGACTACGTTCCCCTAACCCAGTCATGTGACGGCCGCCCCGTCAACAACAACGGATACAGGAAGGTGATGCGGAGAATATGAGGAAATGCGGAAGCAGTGTAATTGGAGTCGTAATGAGCAATCAACACCAATCAACCCACGAAGCCCAATTGGCGGCAGCTGACAACTCTGCATGCAGAAACCCGCAAAACGGGATAGGGGAGGCATATGAATGTAAAGAAAGTAGAGGAGGTAGCAGAATGCAAAGAGTGAAGAACCGATACAGCACAGCCAAGTAGAGAGGTAGCATAACGGTGGCGGCAGACAAAACGCATGATATGCCATGTCCCAGAAACGACACATGACAGGGCTCTGCAGGATGCAAGCCAGGAAATAGTATGCGCAACGTGCAGAAACAGTAAGGTAAGGTCGAAAGCTAAACCAATGCAGGCAAGTGTAATGCAACACCAAAGGCAACAGCGTTGCAGTGCCAACGGTAAAACACGGAAGATAATCCAGAGATACGGCCGCACAGACACACCCTATGACATCACCGGGTGTACAGCACAACAGTATAAAGTGTGAATGCACACAACACACAGCCGTGTATTCCCAAACGCCGCACTCTAGGTGTAAACACACGGGGAACTTTTAAAATGTATATGTTGGGTGCCGCCGTGGCCATGATACATCAGCATGTGTCAGAGACAGACAGAGTTGCGGAGGAGGGTGCCGACAACTACCGTAGGCCTCAGAGGAGAAGGAGAGTGTTCAGACCAAGGGTAACCTACCAGGGGCTACAAGACCTGGAGATAGTAGAGCGTTACAGGGTGGACAGGGACACGTTACAGCAAATAGCGGAGCTGTGCCGGCCACATCTGAGAACAAGAAACAACAGAGGGGAGCCCATCCCAGTGGACACAAAGGTATGTGTAAGCTTGCGAATACTGGCTACAGGTACGTTTCAAAGGCCAACCGGGGATATAATGGGCATCTCACAGGCATCAGCATCCAGGGTACTACACCAGTTTCTGGATGCCATGTTACGACATGCCCATGAGTATATATACTTCCCCAGATCTCAGGAGGAGTTGGCTAGCAATATGCGCCACTTCCACCGTGTGGCACAATACCCGGAGGTACTGGGTGCGATACACTGTACACGCATACAAATCAAGTCACCACCTGGGGAGCAGGGTAGACACTACATAAACCGCAAGGGATTCCCCTCCATCAATTGCCAGGTCGTGTGCAATGCGCAGGGCATTATCATGGATGTGTGTGCTGGCAGCCCTGGAAGCTACCACGACTCCCATATCTGGCATGCCTCACAGCTGTATCAGGTATTCGCCAGGGGGGACATCACACAAGGCCACCTTGTGGGGGATGCTGGCTATGCACTGGAGCTGTGGATGATGACTCCCATCAGAAATGCACACACACACATGCAAGAACGCCATAATGAGGCACACGCACAAACCAGAATAATCATAGAGCGTGTGTTTGGGATGCTGAAATCACGGTTCCGGTGCTTGGATACATCCAGTGGAGCCCTGCAGTACTCACCAGGCACATTTGCCCACATATTCATAGTATGTGCCATGCTACATAATATGATCCTGCGGAAACAGCTGCTGCAGGGACATAATGGTGAAGGGCCACAAAGCCCACCACAACTGCCAAGGCCAGCACAGGCACAGAGGGTTCAGGGCCATGAACACACTGTGCCAGCCCCAGTAGGCAGACGGAGGCGTACCCAATATGCCTATGCCCTGGCAAAGAGGGAACGTATAGCACATACTCTGACAGCGTAGGCCCCATGGACTGACACCTCCCTACCTGCACACAGTGAAATGGACGGCACACAAACATGGCCACCCATAATGTGTACTGTATGGGTGGTCCCATGTGTGACTCCAACATAGGCAGCACCCAAACACTGCACACCCAACAGCCAGCGGAGCATGTAACGCCAACACCTTAACCGTACGCGGGTCCTACAGCAGACGGCGTTGCTGTATGCTGCCACGTTCGCCGCAAGGTGTATACATATAGACATGTACATATGTGCATATACAGATATGGAGATAGATATAATTACACACATAGAAATATATGTACACATATACATATATAAAGTACAGCAGGTAAGACAGGGAATCAGAGGGATGCAAGGTGACAGAGAAGTAACACGCGATATCTGTACATAGTAAACATAGTGAACGACAACCTGAGTATCCGGGAGGGTTGACAGAACAGGAAACCACCACCCATGGAAAGGTCAACCTACCTAAATGCATAATCGCGAGTCGGGATGATCGCCAGGCCACGGTACAGTAACAGTACATGTGCGGGTAATATTATGAGGATATGAGGGTGGAGGTAGACACCGCCACCGGTGATGCGGGCCACGCAGGTACTGTGTGCAACTGTCCCTGTGACTGCCGCAGTATGTGTATGTGTGCGGTGAGGGTGTCGTGTGTTTCGCTGTGTGAGTGTAATGTGTGTGCCACTGTAAAATGTGTATGTTGGTGCCATGTGACAGGCGGGTGGAACAACATGTGTAGGCATACAGTATAGGAACCACAGGCGTATGTACAGCAGTACTCCCAAAGTAGTACTGAGAGCCCCTCCCTGGCTAGGCGCGTGGTGACGTATAACGATGCAAAGTGAAAATGTCCCAAAATGTACCACAGGAATATAGCCAACATGAAATGCAAAGGATGTATGTACAAATCATGACCGTATGTATGACACCGATATGTTAATTGCAAAACGATACGTCGGCAACGTTACACAGCAATAGTCATGTACCGCGGAAATACGCATGTGCTACCCCGGTACTGATCGTGGCTATGTATCGGCCTGTAAACACCGCTGTGTGTTCTATGAGTGTCAAACAAGCAATCGCCACCAGAATAGGTGGCAACCACTAGCATACAGGCCGTCCCAAGTACAGGACCACAATGACTGTAAATATCCGGGACAAAATGCCAAGGGATAGTCGTCATGTACGAACAAACGCAGATATACTACCGATGTGATGGAGGAATACATGCAGGAAGCACACATGCAGGCGATACCGACACCAGACGACATCAACACAACCTACACTCCCAGAACAACAGACAGGTAACTGCCAGCTCCCCAGGCAGGGATGGAGCACACACACAAGCATACCGTGTATGTAGAAATGCAAGGCCCACAACCCGTACCCGTCACCCACAACCTCCGATATTCCCCATTGCACATATCAAAGGAATACAAGCCGCAATAGCAGCACAAACATACAGGCAGTCAATGACAGCGGCATAACCGCAACATCTCGCGTGGGAAACACTATCAGCAGCGGATGCAAACCTGCATCCGTTGTTTAAAGGAATACAAGAGCTATGTTACACATCCGAATGCAAAACGCCATCAACAGACGCCGCCAGGACAGGGACACCCATATGTCGAACAGAATACCATACCCAACACACACAATCCACGGCTAACACCACTGCGAAATGTACCTGACGCCACACATAGCGGCTGCAGTTACACATAACATAACACAATACAGACCATCTCCATGAAGGTAGTGCAAATAACCAATGCCCAGGCGAGGAATGCAACCATGCCCTAGTTATGACGCATAATGTACGAATGGAGTAGATGCACAGGTGATATGCGCACAAGTACACACCGAGGAACAGCTATTGGTGTGATGAACCCACATGTCGCAGGTGACGACGGATATAAGGATGACTCCTAGGATATTCAAACCGTATGCTCATACCGAACTACAAATCAAAAACGGATAGAGTGAGACAACGCAATAGCGAGACACGCAATGGAAAATGGAAGGAAACACAGTAAAGGTATGTAGAACCCACGATATGTACTGGTGTGTAACGCATGATGTGTATGACGAAGCTGCACTGTATGTGAACGGTGTTTGTAAGTAAGGATACTTGTCCATAATGCAGAGAGTGGTGAAAGGTGGTTATGTAGTGCTATCCCGCTGAGCATACCAGCGACTGTGGACACCGTGTGCACAGCAGTGGGACATCATGTACACAGCCGGGATAACACAAGGGCTGCCACAGGGGGGCATAACACAGAACAATGCCACACCCCACGCCGATGCTGGCAGTGGATGTCCAACAAGGAAGTGCCACAGCAGGGGATAGGACATGTATGTATACTGTCACAGCACACATGTGTATGGGCATATACCGTCAATGTCATACGTAATGTGCACACGACGTGCACGTATGCCTCGCAGTAGGGGTTACTATGTCAACTATGTGTAATGTAAAGCTGTCATGGTGGATATGACAGACATCATACACAGTATCACAGGCATATCATGCATAATGGAGTTATGGCCTATTGGTATGTACACTAACAGGATACGTATGGCCTGTACATATGGGACAGAGTAGTAGCATAATAGCCATCCGAAATGGAAGGAACACCAAGTAACTATGTCCAAATGATCTGTAGCAGGTGCAATGTGTGCAACAATGAAGTCCAGCAGGTCCATGTGTAAACACATGTGCAGTGTACACAGTAGTGTCACCTCCCCGTGGTAGTGTCCACTGAACAGCAGAGGTGGGTGTCAACTGCATGTCTACACAGTACTGCTGCTGTGGTGGTACCATGACTATGTGTCACCCTATCAGCAAGGGAGCTATCACATGAACAGTGCCACAGTGTGTCCCTGTGGGATGTGCACAGGACCTATGTTCCACAGCATGGTGTGTGTTGTGTCTGCGGAAGTAACACAGAAGCCCAGGCCATGCAATGTGGCATGTGTGCACATATGCATGAGTGCTCCATTCACCCCGCCCACTGCAATTGCCATGTATGAGTACTACATGCATCAGTAATGCGGAGGACATGGCCCATGTCAGAGTAGATGACACCCCTGTGTATGTGGTATGCAGATGAGTACAGATGTGTTACCCATCTGTCAGCCGCATATGTAAACTGTCTGAGCCTGGTACACATCATGGCATGATAATGCCGTGCCATGTAAAGTCGTAGCCATTGTGGAAGGTACACCACGAATGTGTTATTGTAACCCTGCCCGTGTGTAGATGTGTGTATGGCACAGGTACAATGGCTACCTATGTACCAGCAACACACACAGTAAAGATATGTGTGGCCCTGCAGATGTGTACCCATGCCACAGTGGAATACGGCAACCACAGCACCATGTGGGGCATGTGTGTGTACAGCAACCATGTACAATGTGATATGCATGTATGGGAACAGTATCCATGTGATACTCAGTGGATGACTGTTGCTATGCAAAGGTGATGTGCATGCACCATGTGTGATGCATCCTGACGCAATGACACCCACATGATGTATCTGCCACACCGACACCCGTACGGTTGTTATCAGTATGAGCTGGTGGAGCTACAATGGTACCAGGTATGTAGATGTGGGATATCTAGGCATGGACAGTACTCTGTGACAGCATGTTGTGTATGTAAGCAAATAGTGAACATGGGGGGCCCCATGACTGAGGACTGTGTAATGCCACATGTACCTGACATGTAGTAGGTAGCATGATATGCTTGCACCACTGTGTGTCCTGTCCAGGAGTCATATAGCCTAACATCCTGAGACACAGGGTATGATGTGACGGTGGATGTGTACATTGCCAATACCAGAATGTGGAATGGTGCTGAAGGGCAATGTAGGGACAATGTCTGATCTGTTACCCTCTGTACCACACCAACCACTCATGCAATGGTATGACAGGTGGCCAGCATGTGTATGTGGCGTGCTGTGGCACACAGAAGCCCAACAAGGGTGCCAGTAAAGGCATGGAGGTCATCAATGAGTGTGTGAAGCACGTTTGTGAGGATGTGCCCCAGTGCCATACTGAATGGTCCAGTCATGGGTGTACGAATGCAGTCCCACACGTGCAATGCAGTACCACCCATGTGTAGTGCGATAGATGCGGCAGTGTGACGGTCAAGGTACACAATGTCCAACAACAGGCTAGCAGTTAATTCAGTGGGCTGGTGTGGAGACACATACCAAACAGGTTGGCGGGACATAACAGCTAGGGAGATCGGAAGGTGACATTGGGACAGTGTCTTAGGACATAACGTGTGCATGGCAGTACCATGTATGTGTCCACAGGGACACTGCGATGTCCATGTATGGATTGCAACCCTGTAGTGAGTGAGAGTGTGTATTGTTGGTAGGTACACCATTGCCTGGCATGTTGCCAACATTATCTCAGTCAGCAATGCCTGGGTGACTGTTGTACGCGACATCGAATGTGGATGTAGCCAAACAACACAGACATACCACCACACTGCCTGAGGGCCCACACTGCAATGTGCGGCAGTTATGTGTAGGTAGCTAGCCTTGGAGCATGTGATGGACCACGAGGACCCACCATGGCTGTCAAGTGATGCACCCCACACATGTGAATATACCCACCGTGCAACAGCCTGCACATGTGCCCATACAGCAGATGTGCATGGAACATGACCACCACCGTGGCGTCTGTGAAAAGGGCAGCACCGCCATGTCTCTGTGTGGAATAGCATGGTCCCTACCATTGCGTACATGTTACGGAAGTGCACTGTGATATGTGTCAGCATAGTCACGTACACTGTCCATCTGCCGGGGTGCCATGCCATTAACAACCCCCGTCAGCAGACGTCAGTAGTACCGGCTGTAGAGCACATGTACCATGTATGCTGCGATGGGTGTGTGTCCAGGGTGTGGCTAGCAGGGCCGTGAAGCATATATGTTCATCTACCAGAGGGGGGATATCCCCAGGTTTAACACACCAGACACATGGAGGTATCGTGCATGCTGAGGGTAGTGTAGGTATGGTATGTGTTGTGTAATGTGTCACCCAGCTAGGTGGAGTGCATGGCCAAGCATGTGTGGGTACATGGGAGTCCACTCGAGGGAAGTGTGGGTTGCTGTCAGCACATGGCAGTAGCAGCTGTCCGAGGTCCAATGTACAGTATGACAACACAGCCAGCATGTAACCTGTGGTGTACAGTGTAATCTCTGTTGCGTGTTACAATGTGTCTAGCGGTCACAAACATGGGTATCCAAACATGGAGCACCTACGATGCATTGTGTTCGGCAAACATACAGTATGTGTGCAAAACATTGTGTGATGTGGGATCCCCTCACCTGTGTGTGTTGCAGTCCAGGTATGTGCCTGGGAGATATGATCCGTGTACAATCTGTACTTGCAGGTGTGCTGTGCAGAGCATGGAGGCAGGTCCCAGGCACTGCAGATAAATGTGAGGCGTGCACTACTGTGTGTGCCTTGCTTGTGTGCAGCACAGTGGAAGGTGCAAGCATTGTCCCACATTACCGCATGCCGTGCCTGCCTGTTACAGCCCTGCTGGAGACAGACATGTGACACTGCCGCAGAGGCAGCATAGCATGTGAAGATGTACATGTGGGCTCCACACCCTAGGCAGATGTCCGCAGGTCATGTGTGCCACAGTAGTGTGGTCGACCAGGACTGTCATACTGGTCAGATACCACATGCCTGTATAAGTACAGTATGAGCATAGTCAACAGTCGCAGTGACAGAGTGGGCCAATGTACAGTATCCCTGTGTTCAGACCACTGCCTACTGTACACATGGCTAGACACACACCCGGAGGGTGAACATACCTTTGAGCCATCACATGTCCCAGTCCACGTAGCCTGTACAATGCCATCACAGGGTGGTCACAATAACGTGTGGTAAGACAGACATGTTGTACCAGGTGATGTGTCATGTGTGCATATGTTGAGTTGCACAGCCGTTCACACGTCCACAACATATCGGTGCATGATGTATAGTGTAACATGATGTGTGGAACTGCACTGTGATCCACAACAGGGTCATCTGAGACAGGTGTGTTGTGAATGGTGTAACCCATGGTTACACGGGATATACACTGGTGCTGTTGGCTGCCATGCTGGGGGCCACCAGTGGTGCCTGCAGTGGTTATACAGACACACTGCACACATTGTTCTGGCAGGAATGTCCATTGTTGTGGATGATGTGTTGCTACGTGAAGGTAGGTGTGTGTTGTGAATGTTACCCATCCAGATGTGACCATCAGGCGCAGTCATGGTCATCGACAGCATCACACACATCCACAGCGGTCAGAACCCTGTCCCCAGAATGGGTGTCAGCCGCTCTCGTACTGTGTGACGTATGTGCAGATGGCAGAACACCTCCTACTGGCTGGATAACAGTGTCAGCTAGGACGGCTATGTGATGGCTGGAATACACCGTGATAATGTACAATGCTGGTATCCCAATGAAGTATCTGGAATCACACACAGTACGCCATGGCTGGCATGTAAACCATGTACAACAATGACTGTGTGACAGACACAAACAATGCGGAGACATGTTGAACATGCACCCATGAGAACACCAAATGAGATATGTTGCACATATCGATGTACAACTGTCATCTTTGGCCATAGCATGGATGCAGATGCATTTGCCCCACAGGCAGTACCACGCCATGTAGGTAGGGGGGCATTGCACGTGTACATGTGACAGTTGCTGTACCGCCACATGTCCTGCATATCCATCATGTAGGGGTAGCAGTGGTACGTGACAGTTGGACATGCCTGTACATATGACCATGTCCCACAGGATATGTGTTACGTGTGTACAACACGTGTTGTGCCGTCATCAAGCTGTGAAGTGTATATCTGCCAGTGTACCTGTGTGACATGTTCTGCAATGGGTGCAAAGGTACGCAGTACTGCATTGCATGCCCACATGCCCCACACAGGTGCATAGCCTGAACATACAATACAAAGGGGGTGTTGGATGATAGTAACCCACAAGAGGAGATGTGTACGGGTGGCAACCCACTACCACCTGTACGGGTAAGGTGTGCATGTCTATGACACATTAGCACCCGAGAAGCTAGCAGTACAGCAGTACAGGGTGGCATGCATATATGTTCACCAATACCCCTGTGTGTCCCACCACTGGCCCGTGGACAGACAGACACCAACACAATGTGCAGATTTGATATGTGCACAGCACATCACCGCTGGCTACTGTAGAACAGGCTTACTGTGTAGACATGTGCACAGTAGGTCTGCGCCAGCCACACTCAAACACGTCATGTGCCGAACCACACCAATAGTTTAGCCCATGCCACAGACAGATGTGCACGCATCTGTGTATGTACGTCTGGGAATGTCCCCGGCCTAGCAGTATAGCTGTGTCAGTGTTGCGAACAACATACTGAATGGGCTGTATGTGTGAGGTGTGCGTCATACATGTATGGTCCGATCGACGATACCATCAGTGCCCCTGCTATGTGAACATCCCTGTCCCCATACATGGATACCTATGCTGTGCCCAACACCACGCTCCCCGTGGGAGGGACGGTGCTGTGCGGTGCACCAGCTGATATGGGGGTGGCAGCAGGCACTGGATGTAGACATATGTGGTACCCATGTCAGGCCAGGCAACCATCCATGTGCACGGGATAGCAGTGTGTGGGCACATACAGCACTGTGTTGAACAATATCGCAGCACATAGCACCTGTCAGGGTTAATGTGTATGCATGGATGTGCGATACCTGCATGCACCAGACACACCCCTACCAAGCAGCGTGCAGCCTACCTTGCAGAAGGCCAGTGTCCACACCATGATGATAGACATGTGTAATGTCCATATACACATAGCAATGACATATGGAATGGACAGCCACCCTGCCAATATCAGTAGCCCCCAGGTGGGTCACATCCCAGTGCCATGTATGTGACATACCCTGCCATACCATGCAGCCCTGCCCAGCAAGGCTGCACGTGCTATCACAGTCCTACATGGTGCGATGGACAAATGGCACTTTCACTATCCACCGTCCACAGCAGTAATGTGGCAGTGCTGCACCCTGTGGTGTTACAGGTGCTGTGTGTTGCTGTGGACAACGTGCGTGCGCACATGCTATGCATGACCTTTCCTGCTAATGTCACATGGTTACACATTGTCCCATGTGTACCACATGTGCAACACAGGTGAGCCGTGGCAGGTTGGCCAACACCCGTACAGTGCTGTGTAGATGTACATGGCACAACACATGCATGTACAGGTGTCCATGTGTATGTGTGCAGTGCCACCGCTGACGTTCATAACGGCCGCGTACGTGATGCCTAGTGACATATACACAGCATCCAGGTGAACAGTACAACTGTTGTCACATGGGGACATGTGCCAACTGATATGGACACAGGTGCAGTCAGGTACACATGTCCACAGCAGGCTACCATCAACATGGTGCGTGTACAGTGTGATGAGTTGACACACAGATATGATATGAAACCCACTGCTTAATGGTGTGACGGCAACACATCAGCTGTGTCACTGCCATGATGCATCGCAGAGATTACTGTGCAGATGTTGTACATGTCATAGCAACGTATGTCCAGCAGTATGCCAGTACAGCAGTGTAAATGTGACCTGTCAACATTGTCTGACAGATAATGCCACGTTCCCGGCTGCCAGCCTTCAGCCGCCAGGAGGATGACGTGATTATACCGTTGCTCCACGACAACTACGATATACTATTCAGCCATGTGCCACAACAGGCACAGCAGCGGGATGACGTGTGGCAGAATTTGCGCAGGAGGGTGAACAACGTGGGCGGCAACAACCGCACCTACCAGCAGATCCACAGACACTGCACAGACCTAATTCGGCATGCGAGACAGCGTGCCGCCGCAATCGCCAGACAACAAGGTGGGACAGGTGGTGGGCCACCAACCCAGCCCCCACTCACACACACGGAGGAGCTCCTGGCCAGTCTGGGGACACCCAGGGAACAACATGCAGAAACACTCGCTGCCATCGTGGAGGTGGGTGTCTCCCAACCAACGAGCCTGGAGCTGCCTGGTAAGTCAGTCTTGCATGTTTGTATGATAAGTGACGTAGGTGTGGCTGTCATAGTACACCACATAATGTACCAACACATGCCAGGTATATGGCCACACAAGCTGCATACTACAGTATGCTACGTTGTGTTTGCAGACATGTGCATAACACATGCCAACACACAGGTACATGATGTGACATGCACAGTGCTTACTGTGGCGATAGTAATGGATAATGTGTATACTGTTGTGTCGCCCCTATACAGGTACCTCTGGCGTGTCGCACAGACATGGGTCCGTCGCAGGTGAGACTGTTGCTAGTAATAGGCATGTTACAGTGTATAGATATTCCCCATGTGTCCAGGTATGACATGCACACCTGGGTCTGCCCCAGTCATGGTATACAGGTTGCACCACCCGACACACATGCCACCCATGTACAGTAGATACACCCGTTAGTATAGACCGGCATGACACCACATAACCCATCGGTGTGATATGTGCAGTCAGCTATGCATACAATGGTGGAGGTGTTCTACAATGGCTGCATGTGTAGTATGCATCTGTATGCCTTTGCGGTACGCACACAGTACCACATAGTGAGCTGCGATCTGGCCAGCACACAGGTGTTACCACTGTGACCTATTCCCCTGCATTGGGTGCACACGTTGTGACATGGCACATGACATGTCCCATGCACGTGGTGGTCTGTCTGCAACATTGTCACACCATGACATGACCTACGCACGACATAGCAGACATCCACAATGTCTGCATAGCCTTCGGGAATGTGACACCTCAGACTAGTATGGGTGTATGTCACGTGGGCCACCACAGGGATGTGTACACGATGCCCATCACACACAATTGTCCATGAACCAGTCAAACATGGCCATGGGTGATACCCACAGGCATGTTGCCACACAGTACATCCGCAGTGGGTAGTCACCGTTGCACCCTGTCCACACATAGTGCGATCATAGCTGTAGTGGACCCCCTGTACATCTGATGTGGTACACCAGACAAATGAAATGCCTGTCTGCAGCCAATGGAGGTGCCACCAATGTCTACCATATACGTGCTGTGGAACAGCATGACTGTGTTGCAGACATGGCAATGCAATGCGTCCAGGTTATGCATCGCACAGAAACATACTTGTGTCTTGCTGCCATGCAGTGGCACAGTGCCCGTACTCCCCACTGTACAGCTATGTACACAGCTCACACCAACCACACCTGCACAGACATCCTTGTTACACATGCATTCTATCTGTAGCCTGTACACATAACACTGCACTGTGACATCCGGTTTGATGTGGTGCATGTGGTGGGACACCATTGTCACATGTCCACATGTTACCGCACATGTTTGCGGTGTACATGACATAGTGATGCCAGCCATGTGTACTGTTAACCCGCCCGTGGCCACATGGTGTATCACGGTGATGCATGCAAGCTACCATGAATGTGTGTACTGCAAGCCTACTGAAAGACACCTGCTTGATGTAGTGTGCACCCCAGGGCAGTATGCATACTACCACTATTAATGTCTGGGCTGCATTCACTGAGCTGTGGTGTGGGAATGCTGCATGCCACCTGCAATATCACATGCATGATGTGTCTGCATGTGTTTGTGTCTGCGTGTGTATGTCAGCGTGTGTGTCCGCATGTGTGTGTGTGTGTGTGTCTGTGTGTGTGTCTGCGTGTGTGTGTGTGTGTGTCTGCGTGTGTGTCTGCGAGTGTGTAATGTAACGTACAGTATGTCTTTGTATTCACAGGTGCTGTAGGTGCGTTCCCCTCCTGCGGTCCATCTGATGCTAGTGTCCCCACAGATACTAGCGGTGATGACCATGTGCATGAGGCACAGGCAGGGTCGTCACGGGCAGAAGCTGTGCCATTGGTTAACATCCCACCTATGTCCCCTTCATCTCCGCACACGGTTCAGATGCCAACACATACCACATCACCATTGCCCATAGAGGAAGGACAGTCAGCGTCTGTTGGCACCGAGCAGGAATGTGTGGTGGCTACAGAAGGTGCGGGTACACACCATGTTGCCAGTGTAATGACTGGTGATGTGCCACTCAGGCATGTGGCTGGTGCTGCTCGTAGGAGGAGCACTGGTAGACATGCACCTGCCGTACAGGGTGCAGCAGCTGGTATCACCAGACGCATGTTTCAGACTGTAATGGCGGCACAGGCACGTGCCAAACGGCAGAACCAACAAGGGCAGAGGCTGCAGAGGGCCGCAATCCGTTCCTTAAATGAGAACATCCAGTCATTGGCGAATGCTCAACAGCAGCTTGCCTATGTTCTGGATAGGAGATTAGGTGAGATGGTTGGAATCCTCGACCGAGGCATGTCAATCCGCGAGTGTGAGCTGTCTGTGCTGGAACACCTGGTAGGGGTGAGGCGTAGGACACGTGGCCGTAGGCCAGCAACACCACCTAGTGCAGGTCGATGTGTGCGTGCCACCTCTCATGCCCACTCACACAGTGCTGGTAGCAGCAGCAGTGCAGCTGGTGCTACACCAACCACACCAGGACACAGCAGGCCACGTGGACGTGGCCCAGGATGGTCCCAGCGTGGACACGGTTCCAGCGGACATGTGTCATCGGAGAGTGGCCACTCCATACCTCCACCCGGTAGTGCCCGTGCGACCCCAGGCAGGCACGGGTCACGTGGCCGCAGGCAGACACAGTGAGCCGTACAACCTGCACTGTACAGTCTGGGGCTGCCAAGTATACCCCGTGTAGGCATCACAGACGGCTGAACTGTATACACACATACCCACACACAGCAGACACAACTGTAGGGCTCCACCACATCCACATGCATTCTGCACAGTCATGCCCAGTAAATACACAGGCCCTTACACACACACATGATGTCATCCATTGGTACAGCCTATGCCCCTGGCACACATATCACCCTGTGCATATGATGAAGCCTCTGCCGCAGCACCATGATCCACACCATCGGTGCACAGTTATGCAAACATATTCTGATGCACATGGTGGACAAGATAGTGAGAAGTGTATGTGATACCTGTGTCCGCATAGTGCGCGATGTGTATGTTGCAGTGGTTGTGTATGACAGGTGACAGGTGCGTATGTGACGTGGGTCGTGTACTGACATCATGCAGCAGACATACCATGTAGTGCAGGTGCAGCATACATTGATCTGTGTACACGGTATGCGTGGCGGTTACATGTGTAGCACCATGTTGGTTCAGTTACCCTGTATGCCAAATATGGTGTACTTGCATGTGCCTACTGGGAGCACTGTTATCAGTCCCCCATGTGCAGCTGTGGGGTACCCACAGGCACATCTGGCAATATCAGCATACCACAGGTACCCGCAACCTGCATGGACCCCTACATAGGTACATAGGCGCATAGGTACATACCAGGCTATGTGCCCTACAGCATGTGTAAGCCTAGCCAGAGTGTGTGTGGCTGTCACCACCCCTTAGGATGAGGATACCACATCCATCGGTCCGCTGTCCCTCTGTCCAGCAGTGACACAGAGATGATGCCTGGCGCATACCTACGATCACACATCCACACGTCAGGATTACTCTTGGACAAAGTCAGTCAGGGACTCTGCTTCACATGGGCTGGGATTCCTTTCCATGTTGTAGGGAGTCTCTGGGCGATGACCCTGTCCCCCCAGCACGTCCTATTTATGTCCGTGTTGAGGTTTCTGTCAGTTGCTTCTGTGCCCGTGTCTGCTTGGAACCTAGGAGGTGGAACATGTCCATGTCACCCAGGTCGGACATGGCCGTGTATGTCAGGCACAGATCACCACAGAGCAGACGTGCTGGGAAGGTATACAGCCGGAGTCCCCTTGGTCGGGCAGCGTGTGACACATGTCTCAGCACCTTTATCCCTGTGTTGTGGAACATTTGTGGTCCTTCCGAGTGCTGCAGGTGTCAGGTTAGGTACATCCCAGATGTGGCGTTGTACGCAATCATTGGTCTGATGTGTGAAGAGTACAGGGGTACAATGAACTCCCCTGATGTGGATGTGATTCCTTCCTGACCAGGTGGCCACAGTGGAATGTCTTCCCAACCACATTGGCAATGTGAGTGTCGACAGAGGTTACCGACAGGTGTGGTACCCATGTCCCTGAACACGTCCACCATGTTTAATGGATTACCACCTACATGGTAAGTCGGGGTGAACATGTCCTTCCCACTGGGTAGGTCTACACCTTCCCTGGCATGTGGCATCAGGCCATGGCTCTGGCACCAGTTATCCATTTCTATGAGACCCCAGGTGGATGTCCGTGTCTGATGGGGTGTTGAGTATGGTGGCCGGTGTGCAGTCATCTGCATACCTTGTCTGCCACAATCCCCCTATGTTTGCATGCACATTGGAAGGTTGAATGCCGAACAGGAGGGGGCCCAGGACTGAACGCTGTGGGCCTCCACCCGAGACCAGCTTGGAGTCTGACATGGCACCAGGAACACAAACCCTGTGTGGTGTGACCTCCATCCAGTTGGCAAACCATCATGTGACATATGTCTCCACATGTACGCTGGTGAGCCTTTCCATGATGCCCACATGGAGTGTTGTTTGAACGCTCCCGCCAGGTCATGGTAGTCTGTGCAAACCGACGTACCCCCATCAATGGCCTTAGTGACCCCTCCAGACAGGTCGAGCAGGTTTGGGTGGCAGGATCTGCCCTTGACTACATCGATGTGGGTATGTTCCGGTATTGGCTGTACACCACTGTCTCTATTCATGGGCTCCAGTATGGACCTCCCCACAGCGTTGCAGACAAGGCTTGTCAAGCTGATAGGGCAGAGATGTCTACAGTCCATGAGAGCACTACCCTGGTGTAGTGGGACCACAGTTGCCATATGCCATCCAGCAGGGACCTAGCCCGTAGTAAGCCTAAGATGAAACAGCGGCCTTATGTGCGGGTCGAGGGCCTCAATGAGGTTGTGTAGCACACAGCCAGGGACACCATCTGGTCCCATTGGTGCTGTGTTCACTGCTTAATAGATATCAGATCTCTCCTGGGCATACGGGATGTTTGGGAGGCTAGACTCTGGTGGGATGGATACGTCCCCTCTTGGGGGGGAGGGTAGATGTATGCATGGAACATGTCCGCTGGTTTGTTGACAATGTCTGTGGGTGCAGTGATCATCGTACCATTCTGGAGTAATTCTGGGCATGACTGTGTGCTCCCACCCATGTCCCTACCACAGCTAAGGAAGGCCCTATGGTTGTGTTATGTGTCCTTTGCAGTACCACTCCCACAAGCGGCCTTGGATGATTGTATGTGTGATCGTATGTTAACGCCGGTATTAATCAGTGAAGCCTTCCCTGGTACTGATATTGCTCTGTCATGTATTAGCTCCAACTCTCGTTGTACAGTTTGTCAATGGCTGGGGTCCACCAGACCATGTGCCTGCCTTCGGTGGACAAGGTCCTGATGTTATCAGGATCGCTTGCTGCAGACATCCCTGGGGGTGCTCATAGAAGGCATTTGTAAGGGTCTTAGCAGTGTGGCCTGTGTTTACCACTGGCATGGAGGCCTTGTAGGGTACCACACCGGTCATATGACGTGTGTGGTTCGCTGTGGAGAGGTCGTCACTGGGTCTCCCATGCTGGTCTGACATCACCATTGAGGGATGTACATCCTGTGTGGAGCATAGCGTCCCCATGTGTGATGATCAGAACTGGTATACTTCCCCCCCATATGGGTATGGTGCATGGTTGTTCCACAGCAGTCAGGTGTATGAACACCTGGGACCTATGGCGTAGGGTGTTGTGTCCTGGGTAATGTTCCCGGTCTATGTATGGGTGGTTGATGTCACCCAATATGACGGTGTTGTGAGAGCATTCACACTCACCAGTGTCTTCAGGAAGGCTGTGCAGGTATACTGGGTTTGGGAGGGTGGTCTGTAGCATGCAACAAACTGTAGGGCAGTCCTAACCATGGTTAATTGCACCTGGATATTCCCCACTGCTACGTGCATCTCTGCCAACATGGAGTGTGTGTATCCTTTATGGAAATGGAGACTCCCCCTCCTTCTGTGTTAGGTCCGGGTTATGGTCCTGAATGCATTATATGGGGTATGACCCGATAGTGCTGGGGTGCTCTCAGCAGCCCTGATCAATGTTTCAGTCACAGCACTGACATCGATGTCCTCCATACTGAGGAGGGCATTTGAGGGTGTGCAGCTTGGCCGTAGACCACTGGCAGCGAGCAGTATTATCCTGTGTGTTCTCCAGGTTTGTAGTGTAGGGTGGTAGGTTCATCATTCCAGCCGTGCCTGCAGTGAGCACTGTGGGGGTGGCAGGTGCCTTCGCCAAACCCTTGAAGACCAGGGGCGACAGCTGCGAGCCATACCATGCGAAGGGCCGTGGCGTGCCAAGCATGTCATCCCAGGTATGAGGAATCTGGATCCCCTCAGACTGACACCGGTAACCAGGCACATTATCAAGGGTGACCACATTGAGCCAGTATAGTGACATCATACTTGATGAGGGTGGGATACTGCCCAGGGTCAGGGACATGCCGGCCTGGGCTACACAATCTGAGTGGCCCTCTATGTCTCCTGTAATGTATCCCAGGGTGGTATGCCACCAGTCGTTGACACCAGCATGGGCAATGACCGCGTCATACCTGTACATGCTGCGGAGTGACCTGAGTGCGTGTGTTATGTGGCGTATTCCAGCGCCCGGCAGGCAGCCTACTGTGATCATTCCCTTGTTCAGTATGATGGGTGGGACGTCGGTGTGTCTGGCAGTGGCGTCACCCATTACAGGTGTGTCTGGCAGTGTGTGTGTCGCCTTTGGGGCTCTGCCGGTTTTGCACACTGACGTTGAGAACTATGTGTTGCATGTCCCATGTCTTGTGGAGGCAGTAGCTTGTGTGTCTGCTTCAGAGGGCTCGTTAGGTTCGTGACATGTCCTACAGTGCCTCCAGGTATGTCTTAGTGTGTTCATGTGTTTGATTAGCATTTGCGATAGTCACATGTGATACTGGGTATGTGGTGTGCATGGTGTCCTTCCCCTCCCGCGTGGTCTTGCCGGTCATGGTTTGAGAGAGCACAGCTCCCTGTCTGGCTATATAGTTGCGTCTGTCACATGTATTATGTTCATTGGGGGAGGTGCAGCTTGTCCGTGTCCATGAGGCACCTGTAACAGTGGCGAGGACGCCCAGATTCACCATCTGAACAGGAGAGGTCGCTAGCAATTGACCCTTCGACATGCCAGAGGATGTGAATGCATGTGCTGTGTAACCGGGTCAGAAGGCACCTATAGGGAAGTGGGCACACAAGGGGATTCTAGGACAGTGTAGTACTCCATTTAGTATACATGTACTTTATCTATGTAGGAATACTATGGGAGCAAGTGCAGAGCTTTTGTGATGTAGAGAACAGACAGTCGGGATTGCAAGAAGAGAGGTCATACACATAAACCTGCGGAGCACGGAGCCGGATACAGTGTAACGTTGCTTACATGGTACATGACGCACATGTCCACACATATACTGCACCTGACACCTGTGGTCGGTGCCACAGGCTACGGTGGACAGAGACATCACATACATGGCATGACACAGTACAGGTATGGTGACATTCTGCAGGTGTCGTACGCAGTGTGCTGTCTACTGACCGCAGGTGTCACCTGTCAGCTGTGGTGCACAGTGTTCGACAGTCGGATGCTGTACCGGTATAGGAATATTCCCGCATTCGCGGGCGTACACCTCTATGGCACACACACCATTGTGTGCAGATGGGGACACCTGTCTGTGTGGTCGGCACCCTCACAAGACAATGCACCGACGGGCCATGTCACAGGGGGTGGTCTTGCACAGGTGGCCAGTAAGGCTCACAGTATGGAAATGACAGGGCTGTACAATGCAGCACCACTACGGGATGGTCACCCTGTGTGGTCAGTGTCCAGTCACAACACGATATCTGCATACACCCTCTCAACAGGCAGCAGACATACACACATGTTGACACAGTGACATGGTGGTGGCCACACACGTCTTCACGGAGGGATGACGTGTTGCATGTACTACACCATCCACATCGGTGCACCCCACACTGAGGTAGGTATGGATCTCTACCATGGTGTACAGTGATGTGTGGCACGTGACACATAGATCCCCCGATCTGTGGCATACATGGGCACACATTCCTGCACACATGTTGGTGCTAGGACTGCCACACCCGCTACATGGGATTTGTGCAGGCGTGCAGCGGTATGTGGTGCATCCTGCATACTACCACTGTATCCGGCAGCTGTGCCAATATCTGCACTTGGGTGGTGGTAGGGGTTACAGTGGCAATGTGACATATGGTCGATCCCGCATGGCCGATGGGTATGCATCATGGCAGCGCTGTCATGTAAAGGCGACATAGCAGACTGTATGCACATGGCAGGGTAGGATGGTGTGTGACACACCTGTGACCAGCACCTGCACACATGCATGTGGACAGGTGTTTAAACAAATGGTGTACACACAGACTGCCATGCGTGCTGTTACTATGCCACCATATGATGGACCCCATGATGGGTATGCATGTGGGAGGGGGTTGCAACTGTGTTACGGACACCAGACACCACCCCTGCACGGCTGCACCATGCACAGTACACGTGTCACATGTATCCCCTGTTGCCATGTGTGTATGCATTGCTACGTTGTGACATGTGTGTCAACATACATGGAACATGGACATCTGCATTAATACCCCGGGTGCATGCCTGTTTCCCCTTTGCAACTGCCACGTCTGTGGCATGGCCGGGTTGCTGTTGTGTGGCTGGACACACACGACGGTCCACGGTCTGCCTCCCATGCCGTCACCCCATGTGTATGCATGTCTGCACTGTGCCGATTCTAAGTGTCTGAGCATGCCCAGTAAGCAGCTGTGTAGATGGACACACAGTACAGTGCACACCGCGCCCGTCTGCATTGATACCCCGGGTGCATGCCTGTTTCCCCTTCGCAACTGCCACGTCTGTGGCATGGCCGGGTTGCTGGTTTGTGGCTGGACACACACGACGGTCCACATTCTGCCTCCCATGCCGTCGCCCCAAGTGTATGCATGTCTGCAGTGTGCCGATTCTAAGTGTCTGAGCATGCCCAGTAAGCTGCTGTGTAGATGGACACACAGTCCAGTGCACACCGCGGCCAACTGCGTTGGTACCCCGTGAGCATGTCTGTCTCCCCTTCGCAACTGCTAGGTGTGAGAGGCATGGCCAGTACACCTGTCGGGGGTACACACGACAGTCGGCACCGATGTCTGCTACTAGGTGTGTAGCCATGGCCAATGACATCCTGCATAGCCATGGTGACCATCCAGGTGACTCATATGTGGCTGTCATGCCACATTGGCTGCCTACATCCTGCACGCCGGATGCCCTCTCATAGGGTATACTGTCATGTGGTGCATCCCGTATTCATGTCGTGATGTACTGCTCCGTAGTTAGTTGGTATTCCCGACTGCAGCACTACCGTGTTACTGTACGGCCACCTTGGGATGGTAACAGGCTGTGTGACTGCGCACTCTGTCTTCATTCCCTATCGGCCGCATTGCCTCTGCAGATGATACTACCCACCTAGGGGTATGCCTCCTGACAGTGCTGTGCTCAGTAATCCCGGTAGCGCGTTCTGTAAATGCATCATGCTGTAGTGAGTTCATGTAGGTAGGCGTAGGTTCGACTCCCAGCCCTTCCCTGTGTGTGTGTGTGTGTGTGTGTGTGTGTCTGTGTGTGTGTGTGTGTGTATGTGTTTCCAGCTGCCTCTGCAGATGGACATGCTTTTAGATGCTTCGCAACACATACCTTGGCTATTGCCAGCTATTCCCTTACGGGTGATGTCACCCGCCTAGAAGTATGCCTCTGACAGCGCTGTGCTCAGTAATCTCGGTAGCGCGTTCTGTAAATGCTTCATGCTGTAGTGAGTTCATGTAGGTAGGCATAGGTTTGACTCTCGGCCCTTCCCTGTGTGTGTGTGTGTGTGTGTGTGTGTGTTTCCAGCTGCCTCTGCAGATGAACATGCTTTCAGACGCTTCGCAACACATACCTTGGCTATTGCCAGCTATTCCCTTACGGGTGATGTCACCTGACTAGAAGTATGCCTCTGACAGCGCTGTGCTCAGTAATCTTGGTAGTGCGTTCTGTAAATGCTTTATGCTGTAGTGAGTTTATGTAGGTAGGCGTAGGTTCGACTCTCGGCCCTTCCCTGTGTGTGTGTGTGTGTGTGTTTCCAGCTGCCTCTGCAGATGAACATGCTTTTAGACGCTTCGCAACACATACCTTGGCTATTTCCAGCTATTCCCTTACGGGTGATGTCACCCACCTAGAAGTATGCCTCTGACAGCGCTGTGCTCAGTAATCTCGGTAGCGCATTCTGCAAATGCTTCATGCTGTAGTGAGTTCATGTAGGTAGGCGTAGGTTCGACTCTCGGCCCTTCCCTGTGTGTGTGTGTGTGTGTGTGTGTGTGTGTGTGTGTGTTTCCAGCTGCCTCTGCAGATAAACATGCTTTATACGCCAACACATACCTTGGCTATTGCCAGCTATTCCCTTACGGGTGATGTCACCCACCTAGAAGTATGCCTCTGACAGCGCTGTGCTCAGTAATCTCGGTAGCACATTCTGTAAATGCTTCATGCTGTAGTGAGTTCATGTAGGTAGGCGTAGGTTCGACTCTCGGCCCTTCCCTGTGTGTGTGTGTGTGTGTGTGTGTGTGTGTGTGTGTGTGTTTCCAGCTGCCTCTGCAGATGGACATGCTTTTATACGCTTTGCAACACATACCTTGGCTATTGCCAGCTATTCCCTTACGGGTGATGTCACCTGCCTAGAAGTATGCCTCTGACAGCACTGTGCTCAGTAATCTCGGTAGCACGTTCTGTAAATGCTTCATGCTGTAGTGAGTTCATGTAGGTAGGCGTAGGTTCGACTCTCGGCCCTGCCCTGTGTGTGTGTGTATGTTTTCAGCTGCCTCTGCAGATGAACATGCTTTTAGACGCTTTGCAACACATACCTTGGCTATTGCCAGCTATTCCCTTACGGGTGATGTCACCAGCCTAGAAGTATGCCTCTGACAGCGCTGTGCTCAGTAATCTCGGTAGCGCGTTCGGTAAATGCTTCATGCTGTAGTGAGTTCATGTAGGGAGGCGTAGGTTCGACTCTCAGCCCTTCCCTGTGTGTGTGTGTGTTTCCAGCTGCCTCTGCAGATGAACATGCTTTTAGACGCTTCGCAACACATACCTTGGCTATTGCCAGCTATTCCCTTATGGGTGATGTCACCCGCCTAGAAGTATGCCTCTGACAGTGCTGTGCTCAGTGATCTCAGTAGCGCGTTCTGTAAATGCTTCATGCTGTAGTGAGTTCATGTAGGTAGGCGTAGGTTCGACTCTCGGCCCTTCCCTGTGTGTGTGTGTGTGTGTGTGTGTGTGTGTGTGTGTTTCCAGCTGCCTCTGCAGATGAACATGCTTTTAGACACTTCGCAACACATACTTTGGCTATCAGCGGCCATTCCTTTACGGATGTTGTCACCCACCTGTACATGTGCCTCTGACGGTGGTGTGTTCGGTGGTCCATGTAGCGCATTCCATACCTGTGTCATACTTTTGTGCGGTTGGGTATGTGGGGGTGTGGTCAATCACCATGCCTGCCACATGTGTGTGTGTCCATGCTCCCAGCTGCATGGTTTCATAGGGTATGGCTTTGAGGTTTCCGCAGAACACTCATATCCTGCCGCCATCCCTGTGTTTGTGGATGGTGAGACGCAGCACGTGTACTGCTTGTGTGCCTGCTGTGGTTGGCGACCTCCGTAGCGTGTTCTCCACGTGCACCCTGCTATGGTGTGATGGGTGGTGCTGTACGTTACACTCACGGGCTTGCCACATGTATCCGTCTGTATCTCTGTCATTGTATATCTACGTACCTATGTTGTGCCCGTAGTGCTGCTCTTGCATGGACAGCTGTCTTTCCCATGTATCGCAGATTTGCACGGCTGACACATAGAACTGTGGTACGATGCATATCCACTCATTGTCCATGCACCGTCCGTATTCCAGAACACCCTAAAGACATCTGCTGGATATCGTGGCAGACAGCTATCCTTGCTGTACTGACACTGTACCCGTACACGCCATAAACCTTGTGTGTAATTGCCTATGTATGGTGTGTGTATGTCTACCTGTGCTGTATGCATGGCCGTGTGTGTGTCCCGCTATAGCCATCTGTGCAGGTGTCGCCACTATGGGTAATCCTTGTGGACCGCTGTTTCATGTGCACGTCTGCACATACCTGCAGACCGTACTACCCCTCCTATGGCAGCGGCCTCAGATCGACTGCTGCCCTAGGCTGTAGGGCTCCATGGCGCCCACCACCACAACACATGGTGCCCCCATCTTGGTATACCTACATGACACACCTACTAGACAGGTGGCCCTACTAGTGCGGCGCCCTGGGCAGCCGCAGGATTGGCGTATGCCTACAGCCAGCTATGAGCACATCACAAGGCATACGTCTACATTCGGTGTTTTACGATGGCTAGGTTATAATACCAGAGGGGGGACCTCATCAGGTATGCTATAGAATGCGGATTTAGATGGATTATTAGGTGGAGGGTTGGCCACACACCAGGGCTGACCGATGGAACACTGATGAGGCCTCTTTTGAGAAGCAGGTGGATTAAACCCCTGTAACAGGAATGTAGTTTAGGTACAGATGTAGAGTTAACACACATTTGTCCACTGTTTCAGTTCTGTACCACTGTATTACAGTGATATGATATGCATATCTTCTATATATATTGTTAGATCTTTGATTGATGGGTATTAGGCATAGTACAATATCATATAATACATGTGTTAATGGTTCTACCTGACTTCACCGAAACACCAAAACACCGACAACGCAATCACCGAAACCACATAACCGACAGTACCAAAACACGAAAATTCACCGAAATAACCGACGGTACACAAACACCAAACCTTATACACTTCACACACCACAATCAACAAACAAAACACATTCCCCATCCAAAAACCACATACACAACACAAGCACACCAAAATCCCTGCAAACCCACACTAAACCTCACATACACAACTACCTACAACCCTGACCCAAACCCTAACCCTAAGGTCCGTCACTACCGCACTTACCTGACCTCCTAACCCTAACTCACTTATCCCGCCCTAACCCAAACACAATCACTACCAAGAGACACCTCCCTAACCCTAACTCACTTATCCCCCTAACCCAAACACATCTACTATCGCACTTACCTGACCCGCTTCCTAACCCTAACTCACTTAACCCACCCCTATCCACACTTACCTTACTCGCGCGTAAACGCCCGCCTCATTACTAATACCATACACAGCCTTTTCCCATTCTCGGCATTTTCGCATCCGTCGGGTCGGTCTTCTGCACTGTCGATCTTCTGGGTCCCGTCGCGTCGGTCTTCTGCACTTTCGCTCTTCTGCGGCTTCCGATTTCGCTGTCGATGTTCCGGCGTGTCGATGAAGTCAGGTAGAACCGTGTTAATAGGATGTTTTCTGAGATGTTAATATATGTGTGTGTAGTTAACATTGCGTCTGTGCTTTCTATGCTGTGGTTACATGTTCATTGTTTGCTGAGAAAGTAACAAATGAAAGTGTAAGGGGGGATATTTAAAGCCTGGATGCTTCTATGTTATGTGTAAGTCTCACGGAGCCTACGGGTGAAAGCGCTTACATGTCTATGCAGTAACCTTTGTATACCATTTGTGACCTGTCGTGGACAATGTCTATGTTGACTGTTTCATCTACCTATGTGTGATTTGGATTGTGTGCCATAAGGTGCCAGCGGGTCTTTGATGTTGATTAGGTGTATTCCATGGTCAATTGACATTAATCCTATTAATTCACTGAAGGATGTTCTTCATAGGTGGGAACACCATAGTTTGACCATCCTATGACTTTCCTAGCTGACGTTGTTATTGTGCCATTGGTATGTGTTCCACAGGTCACCCATTTGTTCCGCGGTATGGTAGCGAGTGATCCCCATTGTGGTGCTGGCAGATTGAGTGCTGTGTACGCCGGTATTCGCACAGCGGTCTGGCTTTGCATGGGGAGTGTCTACTGTAGTCCCTATCTGTATTTCCTGTGTTATGCCTCACTGCAGCTGTGTGATTCCACCAGGTTTGCAGTTATGGGTGCCATCTTGGTCCTACGCTTGTCCATCCCTGGCGATTGCCTACTGGACACTGGTATAGAGCAGTACACATTTCACACCTGCATTTAGCATTAGCCGGTGGATGCTTTGCACAATTAGTGGGGAGTAAGGCACGTGCTACTCCCACATCCCTCCCACGGTGCGGGACAACGTATTATCTGCCAAACAACACCGAGCCCCATTTCTGCATACCCAGGATCCCATGGCTGCAACCCTCGACGGTACCCATTACACATCCGTCATGTGTGCGGGAATGGGATGTGGACGCACCTCTATGGACTCTACAATCTGGGCATTTCTGTTCATATGTCCTGCATTCCGTGGACAGTTGTCATCAACCTTGAACATGCTGGGGGTGCATATGTCTGGCTGTACCGTAGTCATGGCTGTCAGTTCTTCTGGGTCTCGATCGCAGCTGGTTGACCTTGGGTCAGGATGAATCTTTGGGTCCTACTATGAACACCAATGTGCATATGTACAGTGTAGACCTTGTTGGACTGTGTCCATCTGGCCAGTGGGTTTGACTGCTGCTGTATGTTCCCCAATCGCGGATGTCTGCTTGCTACCCATATTATGTAGTGCTACGTTAACCAGGTTATTCTAAACTGAAACCAGATGGTGTAAATCCAATGATGCAGGCTAGGAAATGCTTTAACTAATCCTCAGATGTCCCATTAGGAAATTTCCGCCACTGTATTGTCAAAATGACACAACCAAAACATGTAGATCCTATTAATTCATTGAAGGCTGTTCTTTATAAGCATGAATGCCATAGTTTAAGGATCCTATGACTTTCCTAGCTGACGTTGTTGGTGTGCCATTAGTATGTGTTCCGCAGTTCGCCCATTTGTTCCGCAGTATGGTAGCGAGTGATCCCCATTCTCTTGCTGACAGATTGAGTGCTGTGTACGCCGGTATTCACACGGCGGTCTGACTTTGTATGTGGAGTCTCTACTGTAGTCCCTATCTGTATTCCCTGTGTTATGCCTTACTACAGCTGTGTAATTCCACCAGGTTTGCAGTTATGGGTGCCATCTTGGTCGTACATTTGTCCATCCATGGGATATGCCTACTGGACACTGGTATAGGGCTGTACACATTTCACAGCTGCATTTAACATTCTCCGGTGGATGTTTTGCATTATTAGTGGGGGGTAAGGCATGTGCTATACCCACATCCCTCCCACTGGGCGAGACAATGGCTTATCTGCCAAACAACACCGAGCCCCATTTCTGCATACCCAGGATCCCATGGCTGCAACACTCGACAGTACCCATTACACATCCTTCATGTGTGCGGGACTGGGATGTGGACGAACTTCTATGGACTCGACAGTCTGGGGTTTTCTGTTCATATGTCCTGCATTTCATGGACACTTGTCATCAACATTAAACACGCTGGTGATGCATATGTCTAGCTGTGCCGTGGTCATGACTGTCGCTTCTCCTGGTTGGACGATGAAGGCTGGATGGTATTCCATACGGGACAATTTTTGGGTCCTACAATGGACACCAATGTGCATATGTAAAGTGTAGAGCTTGTCGGACTGTGTCCATGTGGCCAGTGGTTTTGACTGCTGCTGTATGTTCCCCAATCGCGGATGTCTGCTTGACTACCCATAGTGTGTAGTGCTACGGAAACCAGGTTTTCCAAAACCGGAACCAAATGGTGTACATCCAATGATGCAGGTTAACAACCGCTTTAAATAATCCCCAGAGGTCCCAGTAGGGAAGTATCGCCACTTTATTGTCAGAATGACACCACCATAACAGGTACATCACGAGCACTTTGACCCAGTCTTACCGGCCATTTGCAAGTGTAATTAGCAGACACATATCACTAAATGAATAATAATACATATTTTAATACTAAAGTTAATCTATGTTATTTGGACAATGGCTTCTGCTATTGACATACGATGCTGTGGGTGGTGCCGGTTACCATACACATGGCTTTCTCAAAGGCCGAATTCACAATTCTAAACACTATTGTGGTCTCCTTTAAGGACCCTGAGCCAGTGGTCAACATTACTCAAGCCACTGCATCACTTACATATGCCTTCTACCGGCACCTACAGGACTGCATGGATCAGGCATTCCCTTACCCAACTGTGGGTCATTGTACCAATGCCAAGCATCCAGTGTGGTGTACCCCAGCCATACACAAGCTGTACAACGAGAGGAGGTGGCTACTACAAGGCAGAGCAGACACCTTGTGAGGTATGACACCCTTGCTCATTATATGTGAAGAGCTACAGGCTCTCATGACATAGTCCGGGGCAGGTTCCACAGATATATCTCCAAGGACTCGACAGACAATCATACGGCCTTCATTTGCTATGCTGGACACCTGGGAGGTAACTCCCAGATATGCTCTGACTGGGTTCACAATGATGTGGAGTTTACTGAACATACACACATTGCTAACATACTGGCTGACAGGTTCGGTGAAGACATCTCCACCCCCCCCCAGCGGATTGTGGCCCCCAAATGTTCTGTAACTCATGGGGTGGGACATGCTCTCTCCAAGGTAGTGAACACTGCATCCATGGGACCAGCTGGTGTCCCGACTGTGTACTCCGTGATCTCATTGAGGAATTAGACCCACAGTTAGGATAGCTGTTTATTCTTAGCCTCACCTCGGGTAACGTACCCAAGTTGTGGTGCACGGCGACTGTAGTCCCACTTCACAGGGCCAGTGCCTCCACTGACCCTGGTTATTACCGTCCCATTACCATGAGAAGACTTATCTGCAAAGACATGGGGAAGGATCATACTGCGGCCCGTAGATGACGACATAGGGGACCTGCATAATTTGCATCCAACCCAGTTTGGCTTGGTCAGGGGCGGTTCATGCGTTTAAATCCTGGTTGACGTTTTAGGGACAGTCACCGAGGCCATTGATGAGGGTCATGCAGTCCATACAGCCTACCTCGACCTGGCAAAGGCCTTCAACACAATACCCCCCTCGGGTATCATTGATAAACCCATTGGCTTGGATGTGAACACGTACATCGCAGGATGGGTTGCAAACTGGCTAGGTGACACAACCCACACGGTCATAGTTGCTGGCAGCATGTCAGACTTACTGCCTGTCACAGGCAGTGTCCCACGGGGCTCTGCCCTGGGTCCACTCTTTTTCTACACCTACATTTCCACAGTACAAGCACACACAGGGGTGTTATGGCTGACATTGTTTGTAGATGACTGCGAACCGGGTGCCATAGTGGGACGGACATCAGACACAGATATCCTTCAAAGGGGCCTCACAGACATGGATATCTGCTGTCAGGGACATGGCCTACAGCTAAATGCCAGGTAATGCATAGTCATACCCATCGGGAAGAACGAGGTCACCCCTGTCCGCCATATGGGTGGCAGTCCACTGAGCACGGGGGGAATTACCAGGGATCTGGGGACCCAGGTTGTCAGTCACCATTCGTTCGACACACACGTTGCTATCGTGGTTCGGTAGAACTTCTACATTGCCCACCTGATCGTGCAGGGATTCACATCTAGATCACGGTAGGTCATCGTCTCCTTGTACTCATTACTCGTTACACCTATGATTGAGTACATTGCCCCATTCGGAAGGTATCTCACCCGACACCTACAGCAGCTGGGAAGGCCCCATAGGTTCATCGTCAGACAGATGCAGGGTGTCAGGGATTTGTGTTATGCTGCCCACTGTAAGGACTCCTGCTCCATTCAGTCACATACCTCTTGTTCAGTGGTGACCTGTGCCTGACATACGAGGCCATGTCGACCCATATTTGATGACTATGCTTCACCTACTGGATCTACATCCCTCAGAACCACAAGGGCAGGTGACGTGAACCTTGACACGGTCATTAATAGAATGTATTGGAGTGACACATACATCACCCAGACACTCACTATGCTGTGGAACTACATCACAGTACATGTGAGGCAGAGAACCTTGCTAGCCTTATTCGAGGGGGATCTTGTCCGTTGGATGGGGGATTGCAGATATACCCCAGGGATTACATCATTGTCACTGCTTGACAGAGGTTCAGCAATGTAATAGGCATTTTATCTCCAGACCGGAGGGTTGGCAAAGGGAACCTAACTATGGCCTAGGGTTATGGCTGCCCTTGGGTAGATAGCCTACTCTGTACCTATGAACCTATGAACCTATGTTCATAGTTTGTCCCATTCACACTTGTCTATCCCCTATCCTCATTCTTATGTGTATATTTCTGTGGCATGTGATTGCACTATGTATTACCTGCAGGTATGCTGTCTACAGTGCACATACGTCACGGTTGATTACAGTGTATCTGTGTACCTACCTCTGTGATACTGAGGACTACCACACATCCTTCACAGCATTACATGCATATGTCCATTCTATTATTCTTTGGCCTAAGGGGGGGTGTTAAGGCAACGGTTATACGTGTCCCTGTTTGTGCGCGCATCATGGTGGTCTTTGACCAGCCTCCGTTGCTGTCGTGGGATGGACGGTAGTGTTGGTGTGTGTTTGGCATGTGTTTTCACTGCCGGTACATCTGTGGGAGGTGGGGTTGGCACATGTTCCTCTTTGCAGGGGGCCCCATCCTGGACATTTGTGTCATGCATCAACACTTGGCACGTGCCATATGTCCTGTGCTATTCCCACAGTCGTGTATGCCTTCATGCATTACTACTGTGTGTTACTGGCTGTTTGTATGTGGTACACATGGCTATTATGGTGGATAGCTTGGCCTATTCCCATGCTATGACATACCCATCCATCCAGGCATATACATGTTAGTCCGTCCTTTGCGTTGGCCGTGGGTGTTTGGCCGTCTGGCAACGGTACTCTCAACATGTGATGTCCCACCTTCCCCTTCTGTGCCTGTGGCACCCTGTTAGGGCGTCCTGTTTGGTAGGCAGATGCTCCGCTATATGTGTTGTGTTTGACATGTCTGCATAGCTAATCATCGGTACGGTGGCTGAACATACCGCCTTGTCCAGATGTGTACAGTTATGGGCACCGTGGCGTGTGCACGCCTATGGGGTTTTGACAGGTCCATACCACATGCGGGATGTACACATTCTGCCGACACATTCACATGCAGCCATTTGGATATCTGTACCTGAGGTGGGATGTTAACATGTGGGGTACATATTTGCCCGTGTGGCACTGCCTAGGACAATATTCTTACTACATTTCAGGTATGCCCATTGTGTGTAGGTGTGTAGCTGCGTAAGGCTGCTAGCTGGGTTGGGTGCACGGTCGTACATGGGTGCGGGTTACATGCTATGATGGGGTTGTTGTGTATTACATTTGCATGCATGAGTTCTGCTTCTGGATATTACGCTTAGACATATGCCGTCCTATGTGTATGCGACGAGCACATTGCTGGGTGTGGTACATGTTGCTATGCACATGTTTGCCTGTGTTTAGGGTATCTTGTTTCCTTCTTGTTGTTATATCGACACGGCTACCTGGCTGTGTACTCTCACTACTGCTGGTGACCATGCCCATGTCGCTACTTCTATGTCGGTGCGGCACGCTGACATGCTGCAGTACACCTTCACTGGGTATGCCCACTGACAGTGCATTGCGGGACGGACACGGTATTACGCGTATCCTTTGTTCCTTGGACGGGTACACTTAGGACTTCGTGGGTTAATGTTTGGTTCTCCGTTTTGTGTGAATGGGTACTATGTTGCATAGTCTGCGTACGTTTCATTATCCACGGGCCCTGGCTGGTGCGGTTACTATTACAGGCAGACTGTGGAAGTCAGCACTTTAGGTTGCTCATCGCCTGCCGGCTTGGCCACGCCTCCGGACGCATCCTACTTGGGCTCGCTCACGTGCCCTCCACACGTGTCTGTGGTTGCGGCGCTCACTCATTACTATGCATATGGCGCAGCTACGCCGACTATTCACTGCACCGCCGGCGCAAGCCTTACACCGGCCTTGCGCTGAGCTTCATGAATCCCGGGGACTGTTTTTTTTTTTTTTTTTTTACAAAATGTAGTCTTATGATGTTGCTATACAACCAGATGAAGCAACATATTTTTTCTTTTCTTCTCTCACCTAAGTTTGCATTCTCTACTGGAATAACTAGCTCTTTATGTGTATAGATTTGGGAAGTAGAGAAACATTAGTCCCTAAATTATTTTGCAATTTCTAAAACAGGTGTTTATTGCTCACTAAGACTACATCTCTGATTTTTGTGTATTGTGATGTTGTAAAGATTATATTGTACTCTGAATAATATATGTTCATCCCTTCAGTCTTCACTTCCTTCCTTAGGTCAGCCTGTAGATTTGATGACAGACTTTGAGTGACACATCTCTGCTGGTTGGCCAGTATATCCTATAAAAAGCATATGGTCCCATTGAGGAGGGGTTCTATTAATTAAAATGAAGACTTTCTGTGACATCTTTTGTCCACTTTTACTCAGTGTACTGGACTTTATTTATTTTATTTATTTTATTTTACATTTGTTGACCGGGCTAGTCTGGCTGGATATATATGTCCATTTTCTGCAGAGGCCCGAGGAGAAAAGCTCCACTAATATATACTAGTAACTGGCATAAAACAACAAATTATAAGAAGCTACAGAACTATTTACAAGTAGCATAGCAACAGTATGGAATCAATTTAACAGAAAAAAAATACAATGAGGATCCCTAACCCTACAATCTGAGTGATGCAGGAATTTGGATGCAGAAATAAAAAAATAAACAAACACTAGAGTCTATACAATATTTGCAGTATTAACAAATATGGTGAGCATTTTGTGCATGAGCAAATAGTTATAAGACCCAGAAATACACAGTAAGAAGTAACAAACAAGGTTTAGATAGTAGATGAGATGACAGGTTGGAGTAATATATCAAGTATAGAGAGAAAGAGACAGATATAGGAATAGTAATGTCCAAGTAGATGCCAGGTGAGCTACAGATGAGGAGAAGTAGTATTGAGAGAGACAAGTAGAAGAGATGGGTGTATAACAGTAGGGAATTGAGAGAACTTTACTGGAAGAGAAGTATAATATATAGGTTGGATGCTGGGGTCAGTCGGGATTTGAGCAAGGACAAAGCCAGTGAGTTTTGAAATGGTCCTTTAAATGTTTCTTGAAAAGTTGAGATGAGACTAAAGTAGTTAGTTCTGAGGGAAGTTTATTCCAGTATGAGCCAACAGCATTTGTGAACAAGGAGTCACCAGATTTATTGTTAGATTTGAGAGTTTTTACTAGCAGTTTGTTAGCTGAGCGAAGGGGAGTAAGATTCTTTTAAGGGGCTACAAGGTTGTTCAGTATGGGTGTATTAGTGGGGTAGTAAAGAATTTTATGGGTGATAAGTAATTGATATAGAAGAATAAGATTTTGAAGTTCAAGCCAGCCAAGGTTTTTGAGATTAACACAATGATGGGTACGAAATGGGGAACCTGTGGCAAACCTAGCAATGCTATGGTAGGATGTAGCTAGTTTATGAAGGTTAGATTTTGATAGGTTGATAAAAGATGGAGAGGCATACAATAATGTAGAGATGAGATGAGTTTGGGCTAGAGACACCCTGGTAGTTGCTGTAAGAAAGGGCTTAAGTCTGTAGAGGGCACCTATCTTTTTATTAACTGCTTTGATGGTTAGGTCAATGTGGGAATCAAAGTTTAGTTGATTATCTATTGTAAACCCTAGCAGTTTAGTGGAACAATCAGGTGCAATGATAGTGCCATTGTAAGAGACAATAGAAAAGGAGAAAGGGGCAGACTTAAGGGTTGGAGAAAAAAGTAATAATTTGTTTTTTTTGGGATTGAGGAGGAGACAGATTTGTTGAAACCAGTTTTCTACTGCTGTAAAGACATTTTGGGTGGAAGAATGGAGTTCAGCTGGAGATGCAGCAGTACAGATGAGTGTTGAATCATCTGCATACTGAATGCATGTGGATGTTGGGAGGGAAATAGACAGGTTATTTGTAAATATGGACTTTTATTTCCTCATAGGCTGATTCTTTGAGTGCTACAAGTATCTGCTCCTGTGTAATGTCTTTGAAAATGTACAGCCCTATTGGGTCTTTCTATATCTTTTGAGATGTTGGTACTTCGAAGGCTGGCTGTCATTAATAGATATCACCTCCATGTTATCAAAACTGTTTTCCCACCACTTCATTAAATCTCCTCAAGCTACTTGTTCTTGCCTGTTTAGCAGTGAGTATGTACTGTCACTTTTGCTTCACCTATTTGCCTATCAATATCCAGCAAACCCTTGTAAATAGCAATGAGCTACTTTTCAGTTAAGTACTATTCCTGCAAGCCCTCCTAGTCAACAAGTCAATAAAGATTTTCTCTTTTCATTTACTTGTGCCATATACATCATTGTTTATGGTTGCTCAAACTGTAACTAGAGTAAGCCTTGTTTCACATTCTTAAAGGCAACTGTTTGTTCTGCCATCCACATGAATGTTGTTTTATATTATTTTTTTGACATCATAGGCTGCAGGACGAAGCACTAGTAGATCTAAAGAAATGAGAAGCCCACTTCTCTGTCAAGCAATCCTTTCTCAGACTCAGTTATCATGTTACATATTTTAATGTTCTATGAAGTATGTCTTACTCATGACATTAACACTTTTATTTCCAGGTATATTTGTAAAAACCTTCAGATGTTCTTTTACCCAACCATTCTGATGCATGTAGCTTACCAAGCATTTTATTTATTTTTTTTACAACTCATTCAGTTTCATGCAACATGTGAAAGAAACAATCCAGTCATCTGGCAGAGAGAAATTCAGATGGATCCTTGGCTACCAGTTCAGGACACAAAGCACAACTCAATATGAAACTGTTGGTCATTCCATGTCAAAGGTAAACATAGTCTGAGATTTCTTGACTAATGGATACAAACAAACACTGATCCACTGTAAGTCCTTAAAGCTAGACTCCTTGTATCATAATTCCCTGGCTGAAATTCCTCATATCTGACTGGTGAAACACACATACTCTTGAAAAACATGTACTTGAGCATGAGCAAATGCACCACACATTAAAATTCTATAAAGGCATTTTTTGTAAGTGCTTTTGTAAGCTCCCTTACAGCACTCTCTGGAAAGGTCTACTCCTATATCACTTTATTACTCTCACTCTGACAACGTGACTCCTTAAAGAAGGAGCAGTTACTTAAACATATGCTACAACAGTCTCACTCTTTCTCATGAAGGCCATTATCTATGAAAACACAAAACAAACTATAATGTGAATGAACGCACAACCCTCCTGCCTGAAGCAAGCAAAAAGGAATAAAATGTAACAACTTCAGGAAAGGAAGATCAAGAACTGCAATCTAGTAATAGATGATTGAGCACCTGACTGACCCCCCCCCCCACAAAAAAATAATTGCTAAATCAATTTCTACCTGACATTCTTCTGCTTTCTACATGATTTGATGAATATTACAGTATCGTATTCAACAACAGCCACCCACAATAAGTGCTCACCAGTTCAGTATTCTGAAGTTATTTGGAACGAGTCTATGCCATATAATCGAACTTCCAAAATTTTGAACACCATATGTTCGAACTTAGAAGTTCGAAATATGACAACAACGAAACCTCAGAATAGTGGATTTTTTCCCAGGGAAAAAATTCACTGTTCCGAAAAACACACACACAACACAAGCACACCAAAAACCTAATAAACCTACACTACATCTTACATATACAACTATCTATGCACTAACCTTAACCCAAGCCCTAACCCTAAAGTCCGTCACTATCGCACACTTACCTTACTCACGCCCTAACCCTAAAGTCTGTAACTAACACACATTTACCTTACCCGTGCCCTAACCCTAAAGTCCGTCACTATCGCACACTTACCTTACCTGCATCCTAACCCTAAAGTCTGTCACTATCGCACACTTACCTTACCCATGCCCTAACCCTAAAGTCTGTCACTATCACACACTTACCCGCACCCTAATCATAATGCCCGTCACTTTCGCACACTTACCTTACCCGCACCCTAACCCCAACATCCGTCACACTCACACACTTACCTTAACCCAATCCGTAACTTACTTACTTGACATTTAAGATGGTCGATTAATTAACAGGTACCCATTTGGAACATATCACACCAGGCCACTAAATGGGGACAATTCAGTTTCAAAACTTGTACCTGCATAAACATTCTAACAGTCTCATCAATGTTTTTATGGCCTTCAGGCAATTAACCTTTTACAACTTGTAGTAATTTTTTAACAATTACAGGACGTATTCCAGTTTGTTTGTAAAGTTCTAAATGGGTGTTAATACACATGCATTCTCTGCCTGCAGCAACAAAACTAATTACAAATGCTAAAAATGCTAGATACTATCACAAAAAAGTTTGGAATTCTTGTCCAAACTGTAATTGCCTTGCTGCAGTATGCTTTTAGAATTCTAATAGAATGGAACTACCTATATTGTGTCCTAGTATACCTCTAATGAGAACTGCATGTCTAAATGCTGGGTCTACCAACAGGAAGCATAAATGTCACTGTCTTTACTTGGATTTGTGTTCCATCATACCCATTATTATCTGCTAAAGAGCTATAAAAAAAGACTTGGCTTATCAGGCATAAATACCGTCTGTTGCAGATGCTGTTCACATATATGACCCTTCCACAATAGACTGAATTTTTAAATAAAAGATTTACATATTTGCATTTTCACCCAGAACAATTAAAAGTTTAATTACATGTTTGACATACTTTTCTTAAATTTTAGAGCTCTGTTGCATCATCCTTCAAGACACACAATTACAGGCTTTACATAATGTTGACTTTTTTGGGGGGTAATAGCCACACTTACCTTAGTTCAGTACAACTTCCTTATATTTCTCTTCCTTTCTAGACCTTGCATGAGTTTTATTAAGGTGCACCCAAGAAATGACACTTGAGTAGGGGATGTATTCCTTAGCTACAGTAGCTGATAACTTGTCGTACAGGCTATCTCCATTTGCATTAGAGGTTACATCTCTATGCTAGATTGTAGCACTGCAGGACTGCCACCTAAAGCTTTATTTGACAACTTTTGTATTAAGATCACTAGCTCTATTGCAAGAGGGGCTCCAATTGCGATAGAAGAATAAAAAAGACAATAATAGTAGATTTGTGGTAGTAAGGGGTTTCTGGCAAAGGAGGAGGAGGATTATGTTGGCATGTATTTATACTCCACCAAAAATTGCTATCATGAAGCTTAAGAAATTTGGGGGAGAAATAATCAGATTTCAGCAGGGAATATCTCCTGTAGATGAGAACTGAAACTTGATTTGCAACAGTGATGATGTATCAGGGGGACCTAGTAGGGAAGATATACCAAAAGATTAGTCAGTTTTTGGGTGGGGGTCAGTCAGGTGCTCAGTCATTTTGAAGAAATGTGTGAAAGTATTTGGTATGGAAGACATGCATTCAGTAGTAGGATCTTGGACAGAATTGACATATTATTACCCAGGGTACAATAACTAGGCTAGACTGGCTAGAGATTATATTTCTCAAGAACAAATGCATTTAATTGAAAGCTTTGACACACATCCTATAACTATTTCAGATCATGCATCAATTAAAACTAAGATAAATGCAGGGTAATGAAGTAAAAATGAGACACTGACATTTTCCCTCCTATGTGTTAAAAAGAGAGGAATTCAAGAAACGGGTATAGGAAAATGTCTGAGAGTTACTAGAGAAGATAGAAATTTCTTCAGAAGGGTAACTGGTGAATGGGATAAAATGAAAATGGAGTTGAAAATGGGGTAAACATAAAAGAAAAACAAGATATGCTTAAGAAGTAATAGGAATTATTTAGAGGGGTTTACATTGATTGAAATATTACAGAATAAGGGGAATCTCACAGAACAAGATGAAGAGCAACTGCAGAGTGCTAAAGAGAAAATAAGGAAGTATTTGGGTAATATAAATGAGTTCAGAAAGATTGATGTTAAGTAAGTATTTCTGATAGCAATTCCAAAGCACAAAAACTTTTAGCACAATGACTTAGGCATCAGAAAATAGAATGGGTTGTCACCAAATGTAGGGAGACTATGACAAGCAAATACCAGAGATTCTATAGTGGTATTAGAGACATTTCAGAAATTCTGTGAAAATGTGTATAAAGCAAAGGAAAGTGGAAACCAGGAAAGAGCACTGTGACGCCTGTGCCCTGGCCTAGCAATCAAGGAGCCTCAATCCTCACCATTAACACCAGGGAGGTCGTCTCATAGAAGAGGAAAGGATAACTAATACACACAGTAAAGTACAATTTCCCTTAAGTGCACACAGAGATCACAGTCAGTCTGGGGCTGGTTGCTCCCTTGTGCACCAGGTCCCCAATAAGACTCCCCACTGGCACTGCTATAGGGTCCAGGTCTCAACCTAACTGGGCAAGCTAAAACCTCCAGTACCCTCTCTATCCAACTAGTGCTTAGTGCCCCTGCCAAGTAGCTGACACAACACACACACACTTTGAGATAAGTATTTATACAACTTCACAGACACTCCTGGGAAAGGCTAATACAGATTCTCCAACTGTGCCCCTTTACTCAGACCAGGGGCGGCTCATGCTATAGGAATGAAGGACTGCAGCCCCCCCATCCTGCAGCCCCCACCTGTACAATAAACTTTTTAAAAAATAAAATAAAAAAAAATGTGTGCATGGTTCCTGAGAACTCCATGCACGCATGCGTGCTCATTCCAGAGCTCCAGACTGCTCTGTTAGGCAGTCCGGATAGGAAAGGCAGGAAACTCCACCCTCCCAGCCCAGAGGTCTGTGCGGTGATGACCGCACAGACCGAAAGGTCACTGGACTGCATCGCCGGCAGGAAAGAGGCTCCAGCCTGATACTCTCGTGGGACTAGCCATCTCTCATGGGAGACCCATGCACGGGTGGCCAGTTTGTGGAGGGAGACATGCGCAGGCCATGGGATTCATGGATCAGCAGGCCAGGGGATTTATGGATCAGTGGCCATTTTGTGGACTTAGCTGCAGAGGATCGGCGGCTGTTGTGTGGAGGACAGGTAGTGGATTCACATTGTGTGTGTGTGTGTGTGTGTGTGTGTGTGTGTGTGTGTGTGTGTGTGTGTGTGTGTGTGTGTGTGTGTGTGTGTGTGTAAAATGCCCCAGGTGCTACATGGTGGAGGGTAGAGAATAAGGCTTAAACCCTGTACCTTGAGCCCAGGTGACAGGAGCCTGAATTCCCTACCCACCACCATTTGTAAAAACATTGCAGATTTTTCCCTCATACTTGTTCTATTCCTCATAAAATCTGTGGTTTCTGTATTTGTGTCCTTGCAAAGCTGGTAGTGCATTGGTGCAGTGGTAGCATTGTTGCTTGACAGCTATAGGTTCTTTGGTTTGATTCTTGGCTGGGGTGCCTTACCTTTTCTGTGGAGTCTGTATGCCCTCCCTGTGTTTGTTTCCTCTAGTGTCCTCCCATATTCCAAAGACATGTATCTTATCTGGAGTGTTTCTCCCTGGGCCTCTGCTAAAAATTAGCTTTTGTTCCAAGACAGACTTTCTTGGTTAATAAATGTTAAAAATGACACGCATTTGAATATCAGACTTCATATTCTTCAGAAGGTGCATGGTAACGCAAAAGCTTTTATTCTAGCAATTTTATAAGTGTATAAGATGGATATTTGAAATTTGTCCCTATTTTTGGGATTGTATTCCCCCATTATTGGCTTCATCCAGATTTTTTGTGCTAAGGTTGAGAGCTATGGTAAGAACTGAATTCACTGAATGTGTTTGGGGGCTATATTCCCCCATTACTGGCTTTGTCCGGGTGTTTTTTGCTAAGAGATTGAGAGCTATGGTGAGAACTGAATTCACTGAATGTTTGGGGGCTGTATTCACCCATTATTGGCTTTGTTCAGGTGTTTTGTGCTAAGAGGTTGACAGCTGTGCTATGGTGAGAACTGAATTCACTAAATGGTAGCCATTTAAGTTTCCATCTTCCTCTTTCACAAAACAGCTGATTTGGCATAGTGGTATGTTGCTCTGACTGTTTTGCACAAGGTCCTGGATTTAAGGCTTGGCAGCGAAATGTATGGTAGTGACACAACATTTTATTCTAGCAACTTTCCAACATTATACAAGCAATGTTTAAAATGCGTCCCTGGTTTTTGGGCTTTTGTCCCCCCCACAATAAACTTTGGCTATTTCCAGATTTCTTTGTGCTGCAAAGTTCAGAGATACAGCTGAGTGAGTAGATTTTACAAGAAGCTGAGAGCTGCAGGGGAGCAAAAGTTTAGTGCTGCTTATGCTGAGTCTGCTTGCCTTGTTAATAGCACAACAGGTAGTATACTTGCTTTTAATGCAGAAGGCTGTGGGTTCTACTCCCATAGTAAATAGATGCATTGCTGATACTGTACTTTGCAAAGGGGGTGGATGCTGCACTCATTTTTGGCGAAGATACCTAGTAACTATGAACCTGTTATTGTTTGCCATCCATTCCCTATTGCAATATTGCTAGCTTATCATTTTTGTTAGTGTAAGATAGGCAATTTATTCCTCAATGGTAACGGGCACTTTATTTGTAGATGAAACAATGAAATACAAAGTTGTTTGCTAGCAGCAGCCTCTTCATTAGTTACAAATCTCTTTAATGCGGAATTATTTAGATGACTTTTACTTCAGAGATTGTGCATATGTACTGATACTGGTGGACTGTAGAAGTTTGAGTAGACTTTTATGATGGAAATGTTCTGAATTGGGCAGTTTTGTCATTACTGGTGCATGCATTTTTGTTTCATTGTTTACAGGAAATATTTCAAAACAAATTTAAAACACCCTCTAAAACTGTACTGTATTGTACAAGGAATATAATTGAATACAATCAGGAAGGTGTATGAAAGAGCATGTGTATGTTTCGTGTGCAAGGTGCCTGTGATTTGAAAACAGTCCAAACCACTGGCAAAATGTATTTTCTTTGAATGTGGGTTTCAATGCTTTCAGTGAATGTGAGTTTTCAAGGGCAGAGAAGTTTTAATGCTAAGTCTGTTTTCATTGTGAGAGTGCATTGCTTTGTTTAGCAGATATGATATCTATTGGTGTTTGTGCTGTAAAATGCAAAACAAAACTTTCAAATGAAGTCCAAATCATCGCAGAAGTAAAGTTGTATGCACAGTGGTGTTTATGGTTTTTGTTTTTCGGCTTTTCCTGGTTAGTGTTTATGGTAAATATGGTGAAATAGCCAAGTAATGGTTCATTGGAATGGCTGTAGGGGGGAAGCTCCATTCGACCATGATTTGTGAGGGGGGGAAGGGCAGCAAACTCAGACAGCCCCGGCTGAACTATACCTCTCAACTGTCCAGATTTTTGCAGAATGAAGTTTTTTGCTTTTATTTTTGGTTTGTTCCTCATAAAATTTGTGGTTTTCTGTCAAATCATTTAGGAATGAAGTCACTAAATAATGACAGACACTGAGTTTCAGACTTCATAACCTTCAGAAAAATGCATGCTAAAGCAAGACCTGTTATTCTATCAACTGTCTCAGTTTATACAAGAGCAATTTTTAGTACTGTTTATAAGTTCCCCCAATATATTTGGCCTTGTCCAGATTTCCTGCATTAACAGGTTAAGAGGTAAGTGCAAATAAATTGCTTTATAGAATTAGGCATATCCAAACCTCTCAACTGTAACCGATTTTGGCTCAAAATGTTGATCTTCCCCTAATAATCTCTCTGCAAAATGGCAATTTTGGAAGAAAACATGGAGGGTTTACAATTAATAAATAACTGTAATAATCAGTTATAGATTGTTTTATTTCAGAAATGCATGTAGATTCTTTTATTTTGTCAGCTGCTCAAGTTAGCAGTACTAATATTAAAAAGTGTCCCTTCTTTGCAGGTTCCCAGCTGTATTGTGTGGCTCTTTTATATTTTTGAATCACAGTTTTGGTCCATTTTTCATAAAATTGTGATTTTTGGGCAATTTAGTGGCAAATCATTAAAGACTGAAGTTGGAAAATAATGACAGACATTTCAGTTTCAGATTTCATACCCTTCAGAAAATTCATACTAATGCAAGACCTACTATTCTATTATCTTTCTAAGTTTATAAGAGCAATATTTAAAAATTGTCCTTATTTTTGGGCCTATTTTCCACTTCTATGTATGGCTTTGTCCAGATTTCTTGCTCTGAGGTTGAGAGGTATGATAAATGTGCAGGGCCATCACAGTCAGCCAGAGACATTTCAAATTGTGACATACTTGTTGCACCCCACCCCCCTATGTAGTGACTCTGGATATGTCCAAGCAAGGCAAGGAACAGTATGCAGTGTAAATGTGCAGACTATTCCCCCATCCAAGGTAGACACAAGTACTACAATGGCTTTTCATCTGTCCTTGGTTTTGCAGAATGTTCTGGTTTCTGTCATATTTTTATACTGTTGATTTATGCTTATTATTCAGAAAGAGCCTGTTGCTCTGTATTTAAGTAGCAATGCTGTAATGACCATCTGGTAAGCTTGTCTGAGATTGTAAGATGCAAGTAAGTTTTAATAAGCATACTGTTAATGAATTGCCAACATTGAAAGCCTTTCTGTTGTTGCCATGCAGAGAATACTTACATAACTTGATAACATATAAGCCTTGGGTATTGAAATGCATATGACAGTATTTGTAATAAGGGACAGGATTACATTATTTTAAGAACTCATTACAGGCTTTACCTGCAAACTAAACAGAATGCCAATCTATTGTGTGTGGTCCATATCCTGTGCAGTAATCCTTTAAGCAATGCATGTTGAGCTTGTTTCCTGTTTGCTTTTCAATTTTTACTTTGATCATGTTTTCCCCATGAAACAAGTAGATAGTTGTTGTCAGGCAGCAGGTCTTTTCTGGATAAGAAACATTTTTACAAGTGGGGTTATCACAGAGATTGCTACTTTCAGCATGTTACTTGGTACTTTAATAAAGCTGAATATAAATTATAATTAGAACCGCAGTGCAAGGAGAAGTGGTTTGAGTTGAGTGCTGCTTGTTTTTTTATACTTGATTTAACTGGCATTCCAGTAATGTATTTAAAAAGTAATTTATTTTTTTCATGCCTCACAACCTTTTTGTTTCCATCTAGATATTAAGTAAGCTGCCATGAAGCCAATGGATTGAAATCTCTTTTTTTCTTCTACACTTTCCTTTTTTCTTGATTGGACTCTCATAATGATAGTTTGGCACCCAGGGCAGCATATTTAATTAAAGTTACAGTTTTTGTGGTTTTGATCATAGCTCCTCCCCTTTCTGGTTAGCCACACCCATTTCCATTGACCCCACCCATTCAGCTGTCTCCTGCAGCCCCTCTTTGATTTGAAGTCACCAGCCACCACTGACCCAGACTATATGGTAGTAATTACTGCCACCACCCAGTTAATAATATCAGCTACTAAAAGGCCCTTAAAAGGGTGTCCAGTTATTACTGTGCAATGTTAATATCCAATGGTAGTATGACTGACAGTCAAGGCTTACTCTAGAGTGGCCTATTACAATAACCTCTATAAATATGCAATGTACTCTAGAGCTTATCTCTACACAAATCGGCAACAGGTAGAAGGTTATAAAAATATTTAATTATAAATAATTAAAACACAAGACAAAACTATTACACCACAGAGATATCTAAGAGTTCAGAGATCACACAGAAACTTAAAATAATACAGTAGGACAGGTCTGATTTCAAAGAAAAATACCTAATTAATCTTTACTAGCTTTAACTATTCCTACAAGAAATCAAAGAGCTAAGACTTACACGTGAGCACAGGGCAGAGTGCTGGTAAGTTAGATATCCAAAGTCAAAATGCTTTTTTTGTCTCGTTGTGAGAAATAGTATTTAAACATTACTCACAAACATGTCTCTAAGGCCCTCCCAAAATTACATCATTTTTGACGGGTTTTCCCAGTATTCATATTGCATCATCTTAACACCTGGTCTGAGTTCTCAGGTCACAAACTGCATTATTTAGCAATCTATCACCTCCTCAGAAACTTTCAACAATACAAGCATTTCACATATACATTCTAGCAGAAACCAGAGCAATAAAACACATTCCACATCTAAAATCTGGTCATAAACGTTAGCCTTAAAACAATGGGCATGAAATCTTCATCCAGCCGCCCTGGAGCTGAATTCTAACATTAAAGATATTCATAAGATCTTTTCAACTTAAAAAGGCACATTTGAAATACTTGGCTTGGTTTTCCTTACAGCAGATGGCAATGTTGCAACAATCTTGAAGTTCACATTTTACAGTGTTTTCTTACATTTAAAAACATAAGTTTGTATTTTACATTTATTTATACAGCTGATAGAATTATGTATCAAATTCTATTTAACTAGGCTGGCAGCCTTTGCCCATCTCTCCCCAATCATCACAAGCACAAATGGAAATATTTATGGAAGACATAATTATGCCAATAATTAAGATAGGAGGACATGAGATAAAAACAGAGATGTATAATAAATCTGTAGGAAAGTATAGTATTCCTGTGGAAGTTTGTAAATTATGAAGGAAGAATATCATAAAAATCTGAAAGATTTTGTTTAATAGTATTTTAAGAGGAGGGGAAGAACCAGTATCTTAGAAAAAAAAGCTGTGGTGGCTGTATTACCCAAAGAGGATAAAGACTCATCAGATTCAGCTTCATATAGACATATTTCAGTTTTAAACAATGATTGTAAACTGTTTATCTTTATACTAGCTATAAGAATGGCAATGGTGTTGATCTGGTTTTGTGAAGGGGAGGCAAACTTTTGACAACATTAATAGAACAATGATGATCCAGAGGGAAGCGGAATGTAAGAAAGTACTGCTGGTGTTGGTGGGGCTTGATGCAGAGAAAGCTTTTGATGAAGTAAAATGGGATTTTATGAGTAGGTCAATGGAAGCATTTGCATTCCCTGACACAATAATAAGGTTAATTAGGAGGATATATGAAGGAGTTTAAACAAGAATTAAAATGAGAGAGTTTCTGTCCGATAACCTTTTAACAGAGGAACCAGGCAGGGGCATCCTCTTTCCCTTTGTTATTTGATTTATATTTACAGCC